>NW_006408595.1:15307662-15316250 GCF_000296735.1 Chrysochloris asiatica
CCAACAACCAACAAAGACTTCCCCCTACCCTCCTTTAGTATTTCTTCAGTAATTAAGGCAATCTCTAGTCATACACACACACAAACACACACAAAAGAAAAAAAGGACCCTGTATAGGGTTTCTAAGGAGCAACTGGTAGGCTCGAACCACTGACCTTGCAGTTCAAAAGGTTCTGCAGTTTGGTCCCTTAACCTGTCACAGCAAGACTGCCTTGTTGCTGGTGGTAAAAACCACCTCAAAGCGTCTCCACTTGTTCTGGTTTGTGCCTTGATGGGTGGGCCTGAGCCTCGGAGGTTGGGCAGAGGGCTAGCCTAGGCAGAGGGGGTGGAGGGCGGGATTAGTGGCTGCAGGCAGATGGCGTACCTGTCTGACACCATCAAAAAATGCCTCTCTCTGTCTCCCTGCCCTGTGGGCACCCGGCCCGACGCCTCCCATGGCAATGAGCTCCCCCCTCCATGAAGGACCGTGCCAGTTCTTGTGGCCCCGCTGGCTCTCTGGGCATGCCCGCCCTCCAAACGGGTCTGCTCAAGCCCCATGCTCCAAGCTCCACAGGGGGTGGGCGCAATCCCGGAACTGGAGCCGAGCGCAGGCCCAAAATTCCCACAACTCCCCAGCAGCTCAACCCTTCAAAAAAGCAAGTTCACAGTGTTGGAGGCTAAAGTCTTACATTTGCCCAAAGGCTGTCTGTCTACCAGGCGATACCACCTACCCTTCCCCGGAGCCCGCGCACCTGTGCTGCCCAGTCAGGGAAGCACTGGAAGTCCTCCGTCTCCTGATTGGGGTTTTGAGGTGGAACTAGGAAAATTGGGAGGGAAATATCTCAAAGTCAGATTTGTCTCTTGTCCAGGTGTTATTGCTTTGGATTCTCAGCCTCATGTCTTTGACAGTATCAACTGTGGAATTTTCCAACTCCCTTACAAAGCACTTGAAGGCTGGAGCTGACTGACATCTAGCACAAAGTTTTATACTTATTTGACCATGAAGATTTTGACTGTGAAGTGGGAAGAGGTGGGGTATTGGACAATACTGAATTTTTTTTTATTATACGCCACTTCTGATCCTTGTTTTAGAGCCTACACTCGGCTACTGGGAGCCTCTGGCCAACTGCTTACCCTTCATCTTAGCCATTTACTATTTGCTTACATAGATATGTGTCTCTTTTATTCACCCACCTTCTCACTGAAATTTCTATTGTTACTGAAAAAGAGATGGGGAAACTGCTGGGGAAACACCTTTCCTTCCCCTATACACCTATGCATATGCACACACACACACACACACACATATACTCTCTCACACACAGTGAACCATTCAAAAGGTATTTAATGAACCATGGAGACATCTGTCCTGGTGTCTCCCATTGGGTAAGCACATTTCTCCTCATCATACAGCTGCACTCTCCCATACTAATTTATCTACCTCCATAGTACCTGGTTTCTGCTCCAGGAGAAATGGAACAGCACGCTTGCCATGATCAAGATCAAAAGACAGCAAGGACCTCCATGATGCAGAGAAGGTAAATGAGGCTCATGAGAACCCTTAAGAGTCATTAGCTCAGATATGCTCTTAGAAGTAGGGTCACCTTTCTTCCACCCCTTTTTGTCTGGCTTCCTGGTTGGGGGAGGTGGGACTTTTATGTGTACTCCCTCTTCCCCACCTCCTCAATGGAAGGGATAATGCCAAACTGTTGACATTCCAATTTACAAGGTATCAATCTGCAATCACTCTAGGAGTAGGTTGAGAGGGTGCTTATGCAACCTAGAGACATTTATTTATTTCAGAGTTGACTTTCTCTAAGTCCTTTATGATCTCTATAGCATGAATTAAACCAGCCATTCAAAACCTTTCTTCCATTGCACTAGGGTGGAGAATAAAATCAAAATATGCTGCTTGAGGTTGAATTTGAGTCTCAGGCAGTGAAATAATAATTTAAAAAACACACAAAACACACACACACACACACACACACAAAAACCAACAGGAGGGATTGCTGTGAATTTATGGTTCATGAAAGTTTCAGAAAGGAATTGGGACTTGGTTTGAGACTTTGAAGAAGGCAGGAGGCTATGTTTTGAGAGACGAGTTTGTCGGAATTCAGGGTCAAAAAGTTAAATGGATCTTCTAAATTTCTATGCTACCTATCTTATTAAAGAGTTCAGAATAGTTAACTGGGCCTCAACTCTGAGAGCTAGTAAGGAACCTCAAAGCGCAAACCTTGGAGGTGCTGTAGGGGAGAAAAGAGACCCCATCTTCACATATAGAAAAACTACTATTGTTGTTGTTAAGTGCCATTGAGTCTGTTCTGAATCATAGTGGTCCTATATAGGGTTTCCAAGGAGTAGCTAGTGGGTTTGAACTACTGTTCTTGTGGTTAACTGTCCAGTGCTTATCCTACAGGACTATATCAGGCCTCTTATAAATATTATAGACTCTTTATTAAGTCTTAAAAAGGAGTAAAAACAATACAAACATAGATCACCCAGGGGAGGGAAATCATAATAAATATGACACCATGCTGAGTTTTCTACATGATGAACTTTTATAGGGCACAGAAACCAAAGGAATCTCCTTCCACAACCATAACTGACAGCAGCAATGCTGGATTTAGGAAATCAGGTAGGAGACCACTGCAGATAGGAAAACTTGCAGACTGTCTCTGAGGCTCTGGGGGTATGACATCACAACCAAGTGACCATTAAGACAGTCCTTAAGGGGCATGCCCAGGACTGCCTGGGGCATGTGACCACACTTTCAACTATATTCTGCTTCTAACTCTGGAAGTTCGACTGTCAGGGTGCATGAAGTACTCAAGATTATTGGCATCTGAACACTTAAATCTAGGCACAAGATGGAACTAAACTTTGTGTGGCTGGAGATTTCAAACTTTAAAGCAGGACAAGGTGAGAACTTGCACTATCAGCAGCAAGACCCTGAGGAGATAATAGTGAGTAGATATTGGCATATTGGAGTACTATGTGAGAGAATACATAAACCACACCAGAGCCCCGACTTGTTGCTGATGAACAGATGCTCTGACAGCAGAAGTGGGCAAGATGCTGTAAAAAATAGTAACATAGGCAATAATGTTTTAAATGAATTTTATAGTTATAAAAAGAATTTCATGCAATTCTTTCCCAACTCTAGGTGATAAAAATCATTCCTCCTATTTTGTAGATGAGGAAACAGATTCATATAGGCAAAGAAACTTGCCCAAAGTCCTGGAACTGAAGCATGGTAAAGCTGTAGTTCAAGCAAAACTCTCTGTCTCCAAATTCTTCCTGTTGTTAATTGCTGTTGAGTCCATTTTTCCCACTGCAATGTAATTAAAACCTATTGTGGTCCAGCTGATTCTTATGCATTATACAACCCAATAGTACACAGTACAGGGGGACTTCAAAAAGTTTGTGGGAAAATTTCATTCCTTTTCAATTCCATTTTCCATGAACTTTTTGAAGGCCCCTCAAATAACTGTCCCAATTGGGTTTTCAAGTTTATAAATATTTATGGAAGCAGAGTGCCTTGTCTTACTCCTGCAGAGCATCTGGTGAGTTTGAACCACTGTTATTATAGCAAGTAATTTAACAACGACACCACCAGGGCTCCTTGCAATGTAATTAGGCTTCCTATCCAGCTACACAACAAGTGGGACTTTCAGACTCTTAGAGACTTCATAACATAGAGTGAAATCAAACAGACCCGGGTTGGAATTCTTCTGTATTATTATTACCTCACACATCAGTATGTTCCACAGTAAAGTAAGCAGTCACATCTCCCTCATAGGAATGTTTGAGGGCGGGATGTCTGGATAGAGCACCTACCTCAGTGCCTGCTTCATGGAGGTGCAACGGTAACATTGATAGAATTCTATTGTGAGTATGTTTTCTCCCCACCTTCTAGCATGGTTACCATCCCCTTCAATACCCTTTACTTCTATTTAGAAGATTTGGATGAAAACAGTCAGAAGAAGAGAGGGCAAAAGGGGTCCCTAGTGGTACAGTGGGTTAAGTGTCATAGAAAGATGAGGCTGTCTGTGCCTATAAAGATTTATAGTCTTGGAAATGTATGAAGCAGTTTATTCTGTCTTGAGTCAGAATCTGCTTGATGGCAGTGGGTTTGATGGAGAAAAAAATGTCAGCAGAACCAGAAATATGCTAATTCTCTCTTCCTTCTCCACTTCTTGAAATAGCTAGGTGAAATTTCTAGGGAGCATCTTAAAAATATGAGGTTTTTGTTTTTTTTTAAATAAGGGCTGTACCCACGGACAAGGACATAGTCACAGAGGGCTAGAGCTGAGAATGAAGCATCCAGCAGATATGGTTTGAGGGGAGACGCACAAGAACACCCAAACTTGCAGATAGTACCCATTTGACCTAGCCTCGATGGCTTGATAATCAGAACTTGACTAGAGGAAGATAAAAACAAAACAATTTTTTGATAAAGGAAACAAGGGTAAATTGCTACAATTTGATGAACCTGACCTATACTCAATGGAGGTAGTAGCTCAAAATAACAACAGAGAGGGAAGGAGCCTTCACATCTTGTATCAATGCTATCTCCTCTGTGTACAGGGTAGATAGGGACGGGCATCTTAGACATTGCTTACCTAAAATGAGGGTTAATAAAGGCTTGAAGTGACTGGCTTACAAGGTTTCAAGAGGGAGTTTAGTTTAAGAATGTGTGGGGGAAGATAGAGTCCCCATTGGATAGTTTTCATCTTGTCTAGATGGGTCTTTCTGGTAAAAAGAGATGGGAATAAGATTCTTATGATTCAATAGTGAGTAATTGTTATCATGACTAATTGCAACAGTCACTATTGTAAAGGTAGAAATTTTGTTAACAATCTTGTAGTCCAGAAACAAAGGACCCTTAGGACCATCAAGGGAGAAGAGCACAAGCAGAATGTGAGACCTTATCCAGAGAAGCAGCGACACCAGAGATGGAGGCAGAGATGGAGACATGGAGAGAGGGAGCAGCTGAGAACTCTCGCTTCATGGAAAGAGAGGGACTGAGAGCTGAAGGCCAGGAGGCAGATTTGTAGAATGTGCCCTTTGGTGGTTTAAATTATTTTCTGTGCCTGAGGTTTTGTTGTTGTTGTTGTTGTTTTAAGAGCAAAAATGAATAGAGAGAAACTGTTAACTGATAGTAGCTGGAGGGGATTATTTATAATCATTGTAAAGAAACAAAGTATATGGTTTGTTGAATGTAAAACTGATGATCTGCCCTGTAAACTTTCACTCAATTCACAATAAAACTTTAGCAAGGAATATTTATGCTCAGGTTCAGTAGATAAATAATATTCTAGCTGGCCGAGTTGGCTAAATTGCATGAGATAGTCATCTGAAAGGATAGTTCCCAAGGAGAGAAACTTGATTTCCAATCTGTTCTTTGCTGTTCATAATTTCCTCAGTACTGAAAATTTGCTAGGCTTAGTTTTCTCTTGGAATCAATTTTTCCTTTTGCTTTCTTCTTTGTTCCTCAATTCTCCATACTTTCTAGCCTCCTAACCTTGTTTGAAGTGACTCCAGGCTTCTTTTTAATGGCAGGCTTTGTAGAGGCAGAAATCCCAGGCTAGAGATAAAGAGTCTTAGGTTCTGAACATGTTGATTTTTCCTTACACCACATTTCATTCTTTCCCTACTCTTCTGAGAACCCTATCTGATGGCCCCTGAGACATTTCTAAGAGGTAATACTTCTTCCACCAGTTGATTCCTAGTACTCTACACAGGTCTACACGGGGTCAGAAGATAGAGCCTGAATTTGCTCAAGATCCATTAGCATAGTACATCAAACAAGTGGTCTAACTTTTCACCCCTTTATACACCCCTCTTCTTCCTGCTAGTTGCCCCTTTAACTTTGTAGATACATCTAGCACTGATGCTGTTGGTCTTTCAGAATAAGAGCTACAGGTACGCTGTCAAAAGTAAGCAAACTCTTTTAGACTTCTTCTCAGGCTTTTGAATTAGTTAATTCCATTTTGGCCAGAGAGCAATGCTGATAATTTGCATTAATATCCCGGATATGGAGTCCTGATGTGGCACTGTGGATTAATACACTGAACTGCAAGAACGGATTGTATCGCAAGGTTGGCAGTTCAAGCTCACAAGCTGCTCCTCAGAAACTCTATACAGGGTCACTATGAGTTAGAACCAACTGGACAGTACTTAGCAACAGCAGCAATTAACCACAAAGTGGGTGGTTCAATCCCACCAGTCACTCCTTGGAAACCCTATACAAGGTCATTATGAGTCAGAACCTACTCAACAGCACTTAACAACAACAATATTCCAGATACAGGAGTCCTGGTGTGGCACTGTAGGATAAGCACTGGACAGCAAGGTCAGTTCTAACCACAAGGTCAGTGGGTCAAACCCACCAACTGCTCCTTGGAAACCCTATACAGGGTCTCTCTGAGTCCTATACAGGGTCATTATGAGTAAGAACCAACTCAACGCCGTTAACAACAACATCTCAGATACAATGAAGGAGACTCTACATTCAACAGGATCCATAGGTAACTTTTACTGATCTCTGGAAGGTTCCTAAGTACCAGAGGGCTTCAAAAAATTTGTGGAAAAATGGAATGAAGAGATAATGGAATTTTCCCATGAACTTTTTGAAGCCCCTGTCATATACCTAAGAATCACCTGACGATCTTGTTAAAATGTAGATTCTGACTAAGTATATCTGTGGTGAAAATGCAAATTCTGATCAGGGGACTGAATTGGAATGAAACCTTTAAAGTCCTGCTTCTAGCCCTGAGTCTTCCCTCTCCATATCTGACACCTCAGAGACTGTGAAGATAAAGGAGAATGCTTTTTGTGAGGAGACAAAAGGAGGCAGGTTGAGTGAAAATTAGAGATGTGTTTTCTCAAGAAGGACCTGAACAATTAAACAGGTTGTTATTGTTGTTGAGTGCTGTCAAGTCGGTTCCAACTCATAGCAACCCTGTATAGGGTATCCAATGAGTGGCTGGTGAGCTTGAACTGCCAACCTTGTGGCTCAAACTGATTTTGCAATCCATGGCATTAACCTGCAGTGCCACACCAGGTTAGTTGAGGTGAAAGATGAAGAGTGAACACAAATAGACAAGTGAATGGCAAGGCTTAATCCCTCTGTGCTTTTGAGTTGCCAAAGCGCTATCCCAATAGCAAAATACTGGGAAGATGAGACCATAAGTCCTAAAGGTTCTATTAGAAATAGGAAGTAGACTTTTGCTATCCTTCTGACATTTTTGAGTATAGAAACTTCAGGGATTCTTGCTAGAAGTTGTAGGATAAAGGTCAATCAGGGTAACACCCTTGGTTTATGTCTTAGCTGTAGGTTACACACTAGACTGCTAACCACAAGACTGACTGTTTAAACCCACCAGCCACTCCTTGGAAACCCTGGGTCGCTATGAGTTGGAGCTGACTCGATGACACCTAACAATAAACAACAGCAACATAATAAAAATACTACAAGTGAATGGCTTTACCAGACAGGAATGTATTTCCTCACAGTTTTGGAGGCTAAGGCTCTGAATTCAGGACACTGACTGCAGTTCTGACAGGAACTCATAGAGTTCTCTCTCTGTCAGTTCTGGGGGAAGGCCCTGTTGTCATTTCAGCATCTGCTGCTTGGCAATCTTCATGTGACATGGTGCCTACTATGTGTTTTTTGTCTCAAAAGTGATAGTATTAAAACATACCCATTAGCTGACTTGGCCTTATTAACATAACAAAGAAAACCTTATTCCCAAATGGGATTACATCCCCAAGTTATAAGGGTTAGATTTTACAACCTGTTTTCTGAGTACACAATTCAATCCATAACAAGTTGTGTTCCCTGCAACTCATCAGGTTTATATCATTCTTCTTTCCCCTCAGCACATCCCAGGAAGATGCAATGAGACCACAGGTGGGTAAGAAATTCATATGGTTCTTTTAAACTACTGGTCCCTGAGGAGTGGGGAGAAAAGACTGTGGTCAGGAAGCAAGGACTAACTCTTGCAGGGGCTGGGACTGGCTCTAGTGAAAGATTTTTGTAGTTAGAGTTGTTCTTGACTGGTTGATGGACCATTGTCTATCAAGACCAGGTAACACCTCCAATGCCATTGTCACACCAGATAATTCCAGGCATGAATAGGCTGTGCAGACATTGATAAGTGTTTGTAAACATATGATGGGTTGGGACCTATCACCTACGAGATAGATAACAAGAAGACCAGGAGATGTGGTTTGAGAATAGCTCAGCAAGACTGAGGGAGACCTTAGGCTACCTGACAAATCATTTGAGTTGCCCATCTTAATTCAAAAAAAAAAAAAAATGTCTGTATCCCACCAATTATTTCACAATATCTAAATTCAGATTCTGGAGGAGTCAGGGTAACATTCCCAAGTGTTATTTTTTTCTTACTTCAATAGGAAATGCAATTATCCATCACGGAAACCCTGTGGAGCCAGGTGAGTACCTAAGAGCAAGTATTGAGGAAGTAATCTACTGTAACTCTGATGAAATGAAGCAAATTTGTCATTTTTCAAATGAAAATTTAAGATGCTAACTCCATTTGTGATCCCAAAAATTATTCTACATATATATATGTATATAT
>NW_006408595.1:15318528-15319784 GCF_000296735.1 Chrysochloris asiatica
CAACAGATTGGAAATCATTCAGTAGAGGTTCTACCTGCCCCTGCCCCATCTGGAACTAGGCTCCCTCTTGAAAGCTTGTACATAAGTTTTTAATTTCTAATATGTCCCAATCATTTATTTTGTCTACTTTTGTTTGTGTAATTTTCAAAATGTTTGGTAGACTGTGTATGCCCTGAATTAAAGCCCTCACATTTGTTCCTATTTTTTCATTGATGACCTTCATAATTTTGGGATTCACATTTAGATCTTTAATCCATGATGAGTTCGTTTTTGTAAAGGACATGTAGTAAAGGTCTTATTTCAATCTTTTGCATATCGCTTTCCAGTTTTGCCAGCACCATCTGTTTAAGAGACTATCCCTTCCCCATGCAATATACCCCAGCCTGCTAGAAGAGCAAACAAATTTGTTTTGGAAGAAGCGCAGTCAGATTTCTCCTTAGAAGTGAGAATGGTGAGACTTTGTCTCTCTTACTTTGGCCATGTTATCAGGAGGAATCAATACCTAAAGAAGGATATCATGCTTGGTAAAGTGGAGGGTCAGCAAAAAAGAAGAGAGTTCTCAATGAGATGGATTGACCCAATGGCTGCAACAATGGACTCAATTATAACTATTGTGAGGATGATGCAGGGCCAGGAAATGTTTTGTTTTGTTGTCCACAGGGTCGGTATGAATCCAAACCAACTTGGAGTTGTTATTCACTACTGTCTATTGCTTAGCTGAAAGTTGATCCCCAGGGGTTGGTTCACTTTCAGGCTTGAAGGGTGTCTAAGGGCTAAAGTCTCAAGGATTCCAACAGTATTTATCAAAGTCTGATTTTTTTGTCTTAGAAGTTTGTTCTATACTTTTTTCCCCCCTCCCTCTGTCCAGGACTTTCTACTATGATCCTGATCAAAGTGGTCAGTAATGATGGGCAAATACTAGCTAGTTCTTCTGGTCTCTGGGTTGTCAAGGCAGTGGTTCACATGAGTTTTTTATTTTCTTCATTATTTCCTGCTCTGGATTAAGCAAGACCAGTAGTTGCACATTAGATAGACAGCCGCTTAAAAGCTTTTAGTATCTTAGTTGCTGTTCACCAAAGTAGATTGTAGAGCATTTCTTTGTGGACTGTTATGCCAATTGATCTAGATGTGTCCTCCAAGATTGTGGTCCTAAGTGAGTCATTTACTCCAGATGTTTAGTTATGGCTCAGAAGTGTTCATAATTGCCCTTGTATGTTCTATAATATTCTTCGATATATTTGTAGTACATACACTTA
>NW_006408595.1:15328739-15341221 GCF_000296735.1 Chrysochloris asiatica
TATTCAGCTCTTTTGCCTCATTTTTTTCCCTTTTTTTTTTAGCATCTGCATGCTGGTGAGCAATTTTCACAGTGTTTTCCAACATTCATTTTGGTCTTTCTTCCTTGTCTTTTTAATGACCGTTTTTGCTTCTTCTTGTATGATGTTCCTGATGTTATTCCACAACTCTTCTGGTTTTTAGTCTTAAAAGTCTAATGCATCAAATCTGTTCTTGAGATGACCTCTAAGTTCAGGTGGGATGTGTTCAAGGTCATATTTTAGCTCTCATGGATTTGTTTCAATTTTCTTCAGCTTCATCCTGAACTTTCATCTAACCAGTTAATGGTCTGTCACACAGTTTGCCCTTGGCCTGGTTATGGCTGATGATATGGAGATTTTCCACAATCTCTTTCCACAGACATTTGCTCTTATTGTTAAGTACCATTGAGTTGGTTCCAATAGCAACCCTGTATAGGGTTTCTGAGGAGTGACTAGAGACCTTGAATTGTCAATCTTATGGCTCAGACCGTTGTCCCTATGTATAATTGTCTTTTATGTTGTTTTAAAAAGGTATTTGCAATGAACAAGTCATTAGTCTTGCAAAATTCTATCATGCGATCTCCAGCATCATTTCTATTACCAATGCAGTATTTTACAACTACTGATTTTCTCTCTTTTTTTTTTTTCCAGTCTTTGCATTCCAGTCACCAGTAATTTATCAATACATCTTAATAGCATGTTTGAACAATTTCTGAGTGAAGAAATTGGTAGAAGTCTTCATTTTAATCATTACTGGTTTTAGAGTTTGGTGCATAAATGTGAAAAATAGTGGTATTAACTGGTCTTCCTTATAGGAGTTTGGATATTATCCTATCACAGACAACATTGTACTTCCAGATAGATCTTGAAATCTTTTTAATGATGAATGTGATGCCATTCCTCTTCAGTGTATCATTTCTGGCATAGAAAACCCTGTGTTTTCAGATTCATAATGGCCAATACCAGTCCATTTCAGCTCACTAATACCTAAGGGTCCTGGTGTGGTGCTGAGGAATAAAGCACTGGACTTGAAGGTCGGTTTGAACTGCAAGGTTGGAGATTAAGACTCACCAGCTTCTCCTCAGAAAACCTATACAGGGTCACTGTAAGTCAGAATCGACTCAATGGCACTTAACAACAACAACAATAATGCCTTGAATTTTCATGTTTATATGTTTAATTTCATTTTTGAAATTTTCTTAGACTCATACATTCCATGTTTCAACTATTATTGGATGTTTGAAGCTATTTTTCATTTTGAGTTGTGCCCCACCAGCAAATGAAGTTCTTGAAACCTTACTCCATTCACGTCATTGCCTTCAACTCTACTTTGAGGAAGCAGCTCTTCCCCAGTCAGATTTTGAGTGCCTTCCATCCTGAGCTTCTCATCTTCCAGTCCTATATCTGACAATATTCTGGTGTTCTTCATCATGTTTTAATATTCAGTTTTCCAGTGCTATATAATAGCCTTTCACTACTATTCATAAGATGAGGGTCATATTTCCTGTTAATAAAAAGCTGCCAAAGCTTTTTCCCAAACTCATCATACTACTTTACACTTTTCCCAACACATGTATGAGAGTTTAAGTTGCTCCATATTCTTACCAACATTTGGTTGTGCCTCCTTCTGTGTGTTATAATCTAAATACAAATATATGTTGGTTATAACAGCTGTGCTTAACTTTGAAACAAGGACTAATTATACAGAAACAAAATAGTATAATGAATTTCATTAAATTCTCTTTTTACAACATTTCCTGTATTTTACTCATTTACTATATGGAGAAATGGTGGTCCAGAAATATGAGAGGCCTTCAAAAGTTTGTGGACAAATGGAATTAAAAGATAATGTAAATTTCCACAAACATTTTGAAACTCATTGGGTATATTAAGTAAAAATTAATGTGTTATTGCTGGAACTAGCAAGTCATCGTCTCTTGGCATTCACGCACAACAGTTTAGTGACTGGGATATTAGGTAACTCAATTCTATATAGAAAAACCCTTTGTAACTTGCAAAATAATCATCTATAATGTTGCTTTTTTTTTTTTTCTTTTATCAGGTACTGACAGCTTTTAAGGATATACAAAAGGAGGTGAGATTAAATTCCAACTCTCTAAATTCCCTGACCTCACTACCTGTGCTTTGATCCCATTTTCTTTGTCTAATGAGATATTGACTCTGATTAAAGTCTTAGCTTCATTTCTTTATCTAGTAATTTATTCATTTAAAGGATAACATTGACTTATCAGAATAGTCAGCAAAGGCAAGTAGAAGATGAACAATTCCCTTGTAGGAAATGTAATAATACATATAGAAAATTCTATGTATCAGAACTTTTCTCATGAAGAATACTTTAAGTAGTTCTATGGAACACTGATAGGTGATAGCATTGGTGGGATGACCCCAGTGACATGTTAAATTGCCTTATACGGAATATATATCTTTAAACCCCAGGAAAGAGCAAATTAGAAACTAGAGCTAAACTCCTTGGGGAAATAGAGTCACTTCTCTTCCTCAATTCAGATTTTGACTTCTTTTCTACATAAACACAGATCAAATATTTAAACAATATTGTTAACTCTACAGACACCAACTTATTTTGCTTGCCCATAGAGTTAGTTTGCCCATAAAGTTAGTCCTATCACCCCCATTTGTTGTTGTTGTAAAGTGTTGTCGAGTTGGTTTTGACCCATAGTGACCCTGTATAGGGTTTCCAAGGAGCAGATGGTGAGCAAATAGAAAACTTTTGTCAGTTTTTTTTTCTCCCTCTCTTAATACAAGTGTAATTTTGCTATGAATATAATTTAAATGTAATATGAGCCTATTTACTCTGGGATGAATGAGAAAGATTATTTTAAATAGTCTTCAAAACAAAAGAGAGTCTGTAGACACTCAAGCTTAAGAAAAGGGTCAGAAAAGGGAGATCAGAAAGATAGGAAAGAATTTTTTCAAAAAAGAGGGCATACTATTAGTAGTTATGATTGTAAATAATGAACTGTGTCTTCCATCCTCTAGAGCTCATCCCTGGCCTTTTAGTGGATTTCCAACTCATGATCATCCCATTTGCTTGCTATTTATTTATTCATTACTAAACAAACATTGGGAGTCCTGGTGTGATGCTGTGGGTTAATGTGCCAAACTGCAAAGCCATTTGAACTGCAAGGTCGGCGGTCCAAGCTCACCAGCTGCTCCTTGGAAACCCTATACAGGGTCGCTATGGGTCAGAACCGACTCGGCGACACTTCACAACAACAACAACAAAACAAACACTTATTGAATATATGCTATATGCAAGACATTATGCTACATATTTGCTGTGAGGATGTAAAGATAATACCAAAATTGCTTTTGGGAAACTTAGAATTTCGTCTCATTTCGAAGAAACCCATCTTTCCCAAGTAGACATCCCTTCATTAGCCCAAGTCTATAGCTGGCATACTGAAAGCTCATAAGAGAATATCCCGGAATCTCTGACTCTTTGAATCTTATTATTTTTCAGCTTCGAGAAGATGCTCGGATTCAAGGTAAAAGAACATTATTCTAAGGTTTGGATAAGTTAAGAGTGGTGAGAGTGAATAAGGATGGCTTCAGCCAGTCTTCTTTTCTTATGATATTCTTTTCAACTTAGAATTGAAATCTGGTCATGCTTTCCCTTTCTCCAGCCAAGCTGGTCATTGGTTTTCCTTGAAGATTCCATTAGCACTATTAATCTCTCCTTTGTTCAGCCCAGTTACCTGGGTAGAAATGCAAAAGTTTTTTTATCCCTTGGGATGGTTATTGAGGACTCATTCCTCAGTCAGACATGATTTTGTCCATAGAGGGTAGACAACAAACACAGAGGTGAGCAGCTTTCTGTCTCTTTTGCAAGAGATTAGCAATATCAGTATGGGAATGGAGTGGTAAGGAGGTTAAGAGTTGGATGAGTTACAGTTCTCAGATGCTCAAATACAAATTTTAGTATTCATAAAATATTTACAATACCTAAAAACCCAAGGATATAACATAACATCTATACTTGGAGCTCCTTCCTCCACCCACCCCAAAAGGAATTTATAAATCAGAGCTTTTCAAAGATTTTTGTGTGTACAAATCATCAAAGACCTTGTTAAAAAGCAGATTCTGATTTTGCAGGTCTCAGTGGACCTTACGTTTCTAATATTCTGTATGTTTTAACAAGCTCCCATGTAATACCAATGCTGCTTGGTCCTGGATAATACTTTGAGTATCACTTATCTAAATGATTGAGCACAACTTCAGATATACAAAGATAAGTCAAAAAGTATTGCTACTAGGGTTCCAGTTCATACATGCATGGGCTTATTCCAAACAAACCATGTTTAAACATGTCTCTGTGATCAGTGGATAGCTACAGAGATTTCTCCAGTAATGCACTTGTCTTAGGCTTGTTAGGAATTTTTTTTTTTTTTTTTTTTTTAAGTCTTATCAAGTGGCTTTTGAGGTGATCTGCCAGGCCAGTGAAATACAAAACATAGAGGTTCAATTCAGGTTATGATGAGTGTTTTGGGGATTCCCAAGGGATAATCTTGATAAATTTTCTCTAAGGTCATTGCAATGAATCTTCGAACCCAGCTAAGAAGTAGAGTGCTGTGGGACAGACAGTTGGTGTCAGAATTGTTTGAGAAGGTTGGATAGTGGAGGCATGTTTGAGTTCAGCCCCCTTAGGAAGTGTCTTAGAGCTGATGTTGGTGATTCTCCTCCTCCCAGCTTGTGAAGTTAGAAAGGTCAGTCATCGCCCTCATGCCATTTTTTTTAACAGTCATTTGTTCCAGGACCATCACAGGGGCTTATTAGGAAGAAGTTTTGAGAAAATTCAAAACTGCATTGGTGAGAAAAATGTCTGGAGAGTTGTGCTAAGGAATTTTTTCCTATCACAGCAGTTCACCTACTCATTTCTTTGAGGCTGTCCTATGAGAATTTCACTGGGAAGCAATACCCCACCCTTCCTACTGATCTGATCTTGCCCCTTTAGACTTCCTTGTGTTCCCCAAACTCAAAGAGTATTTCAAAGGAACACGATTTGAGTCCCTAAAGAATGCCCAAACTGCCATTTGATGTAGTGTATATTCAGCACAGAATTCTTAGGGGAAGAGTTAGAGAGATGGAAGCACTGATTTCAGAATTATATAGACCAAGATGGAAGATATGCTGAGAAATAATACCTTGCTATATTGATATTTTTGTTACTATTATTTTGTATCAATACTTTCTGAATGATCCTTGTATGTGCAGGAGAGAATGGGAGAAGGAAATCCAAAGGAGATTGCCTACCTTGGAATTGGAATTACTGTATACTTTTATAGTTCAAAAAACCTTCTTGGAGATCTTTAAATACAAAGAGTACAGAGAAAATCCCCTTGGATCTTTCTCCAAGCATTGTCATTCACCTTCATTCCATTCTGTTAAGGAATTATGACTTTGTAGAGTCTATTGTGAACAGCAGATGAAAACTTCTTGGATGCTGATCCTCTGTGAGTCATAAGGTCAAAGGGTCAAGCTTAGCTCTGCTTGAAAGATGCTATTCTTAAGACAAGAAAGACTGATTTCAAAAGAGGTCAGTGCAGACCCCTGTGAACGTCTAACCTGATGACCTAGACTGTAAAGATGTGGATTTAGAATCCTATCTGTTCTTTCTATTTGTCTGCTTCCTGAGAATACAAGAAGACTGAAATTCAGAGTGAGATGAGAATTCCAATCTCAATGTACCCATTTTCCACAGAGAAAATAGAGACAAAGATTAAGAAACCAGAGACATATTTCAGTAATAGTGCCCTAATTCTGAGGTGTTTGCCTACAACTGACTAAATAGAGATAAGATGGTCATGGTTCACTATGCTTTAACAAATGATTAAATGTTTGATGCCACATTCTGCAACTGCCTTTCTGGCAGGATTGTATGACCACAAGTTCTGATCTTTTACACTCTAACTGGTTATATTCCAAACTAGGGATATGAGATCAGTTGTTAAGGAGGCATTTTCAGACCCCTTTAATAAGATGGCTCTTTCTTGTGTCTACTTCAGGTATGAGCAATTGCTCCATGACACCTAAGTCATCTGCATCCAGTACTGGGTAAGTGGTCCTCTTATGATAGTCCCCAGGGAGATGTCATCCACCTAGACATAGATTTGGTGGTCAAGAATATGTTTAGCTCTAAACCTTGAGTCTGTGCTTGCCACACGCATCTCTGAAGTCTGTACTTACGACACATGTTGTTGTTGTTAAGTGCCGTTGAGTCCGTTCTGACCCACAGCAACCCTCTATAGGGTTTCCAAGGAGCAACTGGTGAGCTTAAACTGCCAACCTTCTGATTCACATGACTTTACAGTCTGGTACATTAACCCACAGTGCCACACCATATGACACATAGCTCTTTACAAAGTGGTAAAGAGGTAGCCCCCACCGGTTTCAACCAATCATTAGCTAGAGAACCAAAGGCTTCTCCTCAATTCTCAGACTCCATCAGAAATCCCTGGAATCTCAAGACTAGTATTGGACCTCAATGCATTAAATCTTGGGAAATTCTCCCCATTCAATTTAGGAAATAGAAAATATAGAAAAAATGACACATAGGAAAGGAAAGTCATGAAAAAGGGACTGTAGTTGAAGAAAAGAAGCCTAAAAAAACTAGTAAAAGCTTGAGAGTTGAAATACCCCAAAATTGAGAGCTGTCAATTTCTTCTCCATAAGAATTAAAACTATGGGGAAAGGATCAGACTACAATACTAGGGATTTAATTTAGACATTAAGAATTACTTTCCAGTAGTGAGATCTGAGAAAGAGAATTGAGTAGTCAAGAATGATGACAGCTACGTGCCTTGCAGAGGGCTTTAAAATAAATATGATTTTTTTTGTTCATCAATGTGATATCTTTCTGATGTGGTCCTTCCTGAGACAAACATCTTATGCTCCTGTTTGAACACAATTTCTCACTGTCAGTTGGTCTCAGATAGTTGGCCATAATAAAATAAAAACAATGCCTTTTAGAGAAAGATCATTATACTTTAACTTGTTCAGTGTTAAAAATGGGAGAGAAATAATGGATAGGTTATCTAATATTTATATACATTCCAAATGTAATTATTGTAAACATTTATGTATGAGGAACCCTTTCAATTGGTTAAAAACTTTTTGGATTTATGATCGTAATTTTAACATACTTTTGAGAAAAGCTGGAGGAGTTTTCCTGATGAAAAGATAGTCTTTGGTAGGTTATATAATTTTGCTCACTAGCACCCAGCTAGAGTTCTTTCCTGTAGGCCACATTATCATAAAGGAATGACAACTCCCAAGGCCAGTGATGCAAAGTCTCTGGAGGAGTAATAAAATCTCCCAAACAGTGGAGGCCAGACATGGGGTGGGATACCTCTCCCTCATTCATCTACAACTTCTTATCAGGTGCAGAAATAACAATCTTCCAACCTCCTGGATGACCCCAAAGTTGAAAAGATCATTGTCCAGCAATGGAGAGCAGCCCTCAGAAGGCCCTGTCCATGGCTTAAGAACCAAGCTCTCCAACTAATCAGCTTGCTACCCTGGACACTAAAACTGCAGTCAAGGAAGCAGTCTCTTCAGCTTTTACAGGTGTCTCACGCAGGTGATCTTTCTCTTGAGCACTACTTTACCCACCCCTGCTATAGCCGGGAACCCAGGCCTCTTGATTTCTTACTCCAACATTGTAAGGCAGCACCCCACCAAGCATTTGCAGTCCAGAAGGGTGAGAGCAGGTCCAAGTCAGGCCCTTTTGGTCTCTATTATTAAGACAGAGTCAGTGTATCAGAGGTGGATGTTTCTGTATAGCGAGTTCAGCAGTCAAGGAGAGACCATCATGGGACAGCGATAGGGAAAATTTAAAAACACTATGGGATATGAAGTTCATAATTCCTTCCTGGAAAGTTCTCTGAAAACTGAAATTCTCTCTGGGACTTAATTCAAAATCAAGAATCAAGCACTATAGGTCCATAACAGGCTCCATTGTCAATTTTTGTTTTCTTTTTGTCAACTGAAGTATTTGACTGTGCTTCCTCCAAAGGCACTACTTAAGTCACCAATTTCTCAACTCTTTTAAATCCCCCTATTCTTAGACTCACCTAACATCTTATCCCACATAGAAGGAAGACTTTCTCACATTTAGCATGTGGCATAGACTTTACTAGTCACATCTCCTGTATGACCCAGCCTAGGGTTCATTGGGAATTCCTTTAGGACAGAGTCTGAGTGATGAGTGATAGAGAAAACTGGGGTCATCTACAGGTATCTATTATGAATCTATGTATTTTCTTGATGTTTACCTTTCAAATATTTACCCATAAATCATCAAAATACACAAAATAGTTCAATAGCTCAACATCTTGGCCACCATATGAAGATAAATCAAAGGTATTGCTACAAAACACAGAAACATTTATTAAACAAAAATTTAAAAATGGGAAGCTATTGTGTCTTGACACAGCCTCCATCTAGGTTTAAACACTTTTCAAGGTAGTGTTTCCTTCCATCTTGCTCTTTCCCTAAGAATTCTCCATACTTTGATTTAGACCATGCCAAAAGTGCAGTTTTGGCATCCTCTTGGGACTCAAATTATGCTCTTTTGAAATGCTGTTTGCATTTTGGGAACCAAAAGAAGTCTGAAGGACAAGATCAAGACAGCAGGGTAGGCAGGGTAAGGTTTCCAAGCTAAATTCTTGTAGTACAGCCCTAACTACCCTGGAAGAATGAGCAGATGCATTGTTGTGATGGGAACAAAATTGCTCAGTGCAATTTTCTTAGCCTTTTTCTCAGTAACGCAGTTTCCAATTTTCTGATAACATCTTCCTTATAAGCCCTAGTGATCATCCTGTGTCCTTGAAGAAAATCTATAAGATTACACTTTGGGGATCCTAAAATACAGTCACTATAACCTTCTGAGATGACTGCTCTGTCTTAAATTTAATTGGTTCAGCAGATCCCCTCAGAAGCCATTATTTGAATTGGACATTATTTTTGAAGGTACCCTAACAAGATGAAGACAAATATGTTACTCGAGAGCTTGTTTGCAGCCATCCACTTATTACAAAGACATATTTAATCATAGTTCATTTGGAATAAACCCATGCATGCATGAATTAGAACCCTCATGGTAATACTTTTTAACTTACTGAATTCTGTCTTACTGATTCCTTCATGAACCTGAAAAAACAAATAGACACACGAAACCTCTGTCATCACTCAAAACTCAATTTTGGTTTAGAAATTAAAGCAGGAAGCTTCCTTTCTCTTTACTAAGACATAGGAATGAATTGGGGAATAGTAGAGATCTTGGGGTAGAGTTAGAGTAGATGTTCTACAACTAATGAATCTCCTTCAGATTGTATTGGATGTCTTGGGGTTGAATGTAGATATCACCAGGAAGACTGCATTTATTTCTAACATCTTCTGTTTAGTGAACTATCTAGAAGAGAGGAAAATAAATTTTCTTTTTATTTCTATACATGTGACTGACACATGGGAACAGCTTCAGTTACCTCAAAAAAGAGTCATTAGGCAGACATCATCACTGAACCCAGGAGAGGACAATGATGTCCATGGATGAAGATGGATGGAGATGCCAGGGTATGCCTAAAACTGGGAAATCAAAGATTGATTGCAACCCAATCAGACAAATGTCAAGCAAAGAAACCATCAAGCCAGTGATGAAATAAATGCAGAATGACATGCAAGACATTTGCCTTATTGCTTCTTATTGTGTTGTGGTAGTGATAGAATGTACAAGCATAGTGTTGCATTCGGTTCAGAGGACATCACTGTAGATGAGGAGTCCTGGTCTGGTGCTATAGGATAAGCACTGGATAGCAAGGTTGGTTTGCACCTCAAGGTCAGCATTTCAAACTCACCAGTCGCTCCTTAGAAACCCTACTATACAAGTATGGTATTATATTTGCTACAGAGGACAACAGCATAGATTTTTGTTGTTGTTAAGTTTTGTCAAGTCAGTTCCTACTCAGAGTGACCCTGTATTGCGTTTCTGAGGAATGGTTGGTGAGTTTGAACTGCCAACCATGCAGTTCATAAGACACAATTTATGAGGTCCCAAACTCATACTGTCCTTGTCCAAGATATTCATTCTGGTTTGTGGGTCTCAGTTTCTTCTCTTTTAAAATAAGGAAGCAGAAATGGGGAAATGTTGAATGTTAATTTCAGTTCTCATATCTTATGATCTAGATGTTCTTATTATCTACCATTCCAACATGGCTATCCCGTGGGCTGTAAAAAGGACTACTTAGTTCAAATTATTTCCTACAAGAAAAGAGACTTCTTAGAAAATTTGTCAAAGACAATGACCTTTGCACATATAAATGTATATAATACATGACAGGGGAGGTCACTTTTTTCCTAAACAAAATCTAGCAAGTGATCATAACATATTAAACATATTTTAGTCCCAGGGGTAGGGATTTGTTATAACACTAGTAAAATCATAAATGATTCTAACATTAAAAATAAGTTTAAAAAATCATGTTATTAGATACCAACTTGAGTTTTAATTTTTTATTGGGGTTACAAAAGTAACAGAGAATTTTTTCACATTATGAAAAGGAGCTCTGGTAGCGTAGTGGTTATGAATCAGGCTGTGAACCTCAAGGTCAGCAGTTTGAAACTACCAGCTATTCCGCGGGAGAAAGATGAGGCTTTCTGCTCCCGTAAAGATCTACAGCCTTGGAAACCCTGTACAGTGTCGCTATGGGTCAGAACTGACTCCACGGCACATAACAACAACAACAACATAAAAAGATACCATAATGACTGGAGTCTTCTTGAAAACAGAAACTAGACAAAGATACCCACTATTTTCATGCTAATTCAACATGATTAAAAGTGCTATCCCTTTTTTGTTTTTAACTTTTCATTGTGAATTCAGTGAAGGTTTACAGAAAAGATCATCAGTTTTACATTCAACAAATCATACACTTTGTTTCAGCTCAATAATTGCAATCCTTTCCCTGCAAAAACAGTTATCTCGCTTCCTCCCTGTGGTTCCTATTTCCATTCCACCCACCTTTCCATCCCTTCTCAACTTTGTCCTTAGGTAAATGTTGCACTTCAGATTTTGAATGATTGACAATTTCATGGTAAAAATACCTTACTAGTATTGTTGTCTCCCTTATATCTATTGCTTGACTGATAATTGGGCCATGAGTTTGTGTTCCTTTCCAGACCTGAAGGATGGTAGAAGGCAATAGTCCCAGGTTCCTCTAGAGTCTTTCTGATCAGTAAGCCCTATTTTTTTTTTTTTTAATAATTTTGAGTTTTATTCTGCATTTTATTCCACTTTCTATGATATCTTCTAATGTCCCTTTCAGCAGTTGGTAGTGGTAGTTGGGCACCATCTAGTTTATTCTGATCTCAGAATCATGGGGACTAATGTTCACATGTTCCGTTAGTCTGTTGGACTAATTGATTCCAAGCCTCTTCAGTTCTCATCACTCTTCTTTCTTACACACATGGAGAGACCAATAGTTGCACCTTAGATGACTACTTGAGAGCTTTTAAGGTCCTAGATGCTACTCACCAATGTAGGATGTAGAACATTGTCTTTGTGGACTATGTTATGCCAATTGGCCATGGTGTTCCCTGAGACTATCTATGGTCCTGAGCCCCTAGGCCCAGAAACTCATTGTCTTAAGATGTTTGGTAATATCTAAGAAATTGTCATCATTTTGCCTGCTCTATCCCCTACCACATTCATAGCTGTATTTGCAGCAAAGGTAATGACATGTACAAACATCGTCTTTCAAGCCCTGAATATTTGTGGATATACACCTACTCTGTCTCCCATTTCCTTTTAGCCAGTGTATCTGTTCATATATCTACCCTCAGAACACTGTTCCAAGGTTGTGTAAAGAACACTATATGCCCATCTACTTTGACTGAAAATTGGACCATGAGGCCTTTAGACCTTGCATACCCCACCTGTGTCTTAACTTGTCTTCATCATTATTCTGCCCTCCTCTTTCTTACATACTGCCTTCACTGTCACCCAAGTTAATGTGTCTACCCTCTAGTCAGTGAATTACTTTTCCTTCCCTTCCACCCTGGTAACTATCAAAGAGTGGAATTTTAGCATGAAAAACTTTTCTTGAGTTTTTACAATTGTGGTCTCATACAAAATTCATCATTTTGTGATTGACTAAATTCACTCAGGTTCATCTATGTTATGAGTTGTTTCAGACTCAACAATATTCTTCAGCACTGCACAGTATTCCCTTGTGTGTACGTACCAAAGTTTGTTTATCCATTCTTCTGGTGGTGGCTGTCTCCATCTTTTTGCTACTGTGAACAGTGCTACAATGAACACTAGTGTGGCTCTAAATTCTTGTGGATATATAACAAGTAGTGGAACTGCTGGGTCATATGGGATTTCTATTTCCAACTTTCTGAGGACGTGCCATGCCTTTTTTTTTTTT
>NW_006408595.1:15343441-15345841 GCF_000296735.1 Chrysochloris asiatica
CTTAACAACAACAACAACAATGATCATGAACAGTTCTTTATGTTTGTTGGCTGCTGAGGTGTAGTCCTTGGTGAAGTGTATGTTCATGTCTTCTGTCTTTTTTTTAACCAAGTTGTTTGTCTTTTTATTGCAAGAGGTGTTGAATTTTTCTATAAATTTTAGAGATTACTCCCTTGTCTGATGTATCATTGCAAAAACATTTTTTTCCTAGTGTGTGGGCTCTCTTTTACTCTTTTGGTGAAATCTTTTGATACACATAATTGCTTAATTTTTAGGAGGTCCAAGTTATATATTTTTTCCATCTGAAGTTTGTGTTTTTAGTTATGTTTGATAGTGTATTTATGTCTTGTATTAGAGCTCCTGTTTGTCCCTATTTTTTCACTGATGAACAACAGTTAGGTCTTTAATCTATATTGTTTGTTTTTGAGTATGGTGTGAAATATGAGCCTTGTTTCATTTTTCTGCAAATGGATTTCCAGTTTTGCCAGCACCATTCTTTGAAAGAAACTGTTTCTTCCCCCATATAATGTGTTTTAGTCTTTTGCCAAAGATCAACTGACTGCATGTGGGGGTTTTTACTTCTGGGTTCTCAATTCTGTTCCATTGGTCTATGTGTCCTTTATTGTACCAGTATTAGGCTCTTTTGACTACTGTAGCTGTGTAGTAGACTTTGAGATCAGGCTGTGAGAATCCTCCAACTTTGTTCATCTTCTTAAGTAATGCTTTGTTTATCTGCTTATATCTTTCCTTATAAAGTTAGTGATCAGATTTTCCACCACTTTAAAGAATGACATTGGAATTAGATTGGGATTGCATTATATCTATAGATTGCTTTGGGTAGTGTTGACATTGTCACAATGTTAAGTCTTCCTATCCATGTTGTTGTTAGGTTGCTGTCAAGTTGGTTCTGACTCATAGCAACTTTATGCACAACAAAAGAAAGGCTGCTCAGTCTTGCACCAACCTCAGAATCTTTGTTACTTTTGAGCCCATTGCTGCTGCCACTGTGCTAACCCATTTTCTTGGGTATCTTCCTCTTTTTCACTGACCTTTCACTTTACCAAGCATGATGTCATTCTCCAGGGACTGTTCTCTCCTGATAACATCTCCAAAGTATGATACACAATGTCTCACCATTCTGGCTGTACTTCTTCCAACACAAATTTGTTTGTTCTTCTGGTATTCCATTGTACTTTTAATATCCTTCTCCAACACCATAACTCAGATGCATCAATTCTGCTATGATCTTCATTATTCATTGTCCAACTTTCACATGCATATGAGGCTATGGAAAATACCATGACTTGGGTCAGATACAACTTAGTCCTCAAACTGACAGTTTTACTCTTGAGCACTTCAGAGAGGTCTTGTGCAGCAGATATGACTAAGCAATACATAATTTGATATCTTGACTGCTGCTTCCATGAGTATTATAGTAGATCCAAGCAAAATGAAGTCTTTTGCAACTTCAATCTTTTCTCCATTTATCATGATGTTATTTATTGTCCCAGTGTTGAGGACTTTTGCCTCCTTTACATTAAGGTACCACTTATACTGAAAGATCTGGTCTTTGATCTTCATCAGTAAGTATTTTAAGTCCTCTTCACTTATAGCATGCAAGGTTGTATCATCTGCATATCACAGATTGTTAATGAATCTTCCTTCAATCCTGATGCCAGGTTCTTCTTCATATAACCTAGTTTCTTTGATTGTTTGCTCAGCATACAGACTGAAAAAGTATGGTCAAAGATGCAAACCTAGAACATATCCTTCATGGTATCCAGGTCAGTATCCACTTGTTCTGTCTGAAATACTGCCTCTTGGTCTATGTATAGGTTTCTCATGAACACAATCAAGTGTTCTGGAATTCCCATTCTCTGCAATATTGTCCATAGCTTGTCATGAAAAACACAGTAAAAAACCTTTGCATAATCAACAAAGCACAGGTAAATATCTTTCTGGTATTCTCTGGTTTCAGACAAGATTCATCTGACATCAGCAATGATATCCCTGGTTCCATGTCCTCATCTGAATCCAGCTTGAACCTCTGGCAGTACCTTGTCAATGTGCTGTTGCAGCTGTTTTTTTTTGTTTAAATTATCTTTAGCAAACTTTTACTTGCATGTGATATTAATGATATTGTCTGATGATTTCCTCATTTCATTGAGTAACATGTCTTTGGAATGGGCACAGATATGATCTCTTTGAGTCACCTGACCAAGTGGCTGTCTTCCCAATTTCTTGGCATAGGTCAGGGAGTGCCTCCAGTGCTACATCAGTTTGTTAAAAGATTGAATTTTGTTTTCCATCAATTCCCAGAGCCTTCTTCATTACTAGTGCTTTCAGGTGCACCTTAGACTTGTTCAGTATCATTCTCTTGATCATATGCTACCTCTTTAA
>NW_006408595.1:15346726-15354466 GCF_000296735.1 Chrysochloris asiatica
TTCTGTTTGTTTCTTGGGAGTTTTTTAATGACCTGATTAATTTCTTCTTTTGTTCTTGTTCTGTTCAAGTTTCTACTTCAACCTATGTTAGTTTAGGTTGGTTGTGTTTTTCTGAAAATTTAAGTATTTCTTCTACATGTTCAAATTTGTTAGAAGTGCAAATCTTCCAGCCTTTTTATTTCCATTGGTTCTGTTGTTACTTCACTCATTTTTCTTATGCTTGTGATTTGCATCTTCTTTTCTTGTGTTAGATTTTCCAATAATTTATTAATTTACTAATTTACTAATCGTTCAAAGAAGCAACATCTTGTATTTTTTATTCTTTCTATTGTTTTCCTGTTTTCTAATTCATTTATTTCTGCTGTAATCTTCATTTTGTTTTGTTTTGTTTTGTTTTTTCTAGTAACTTTAGACTTCCTCTTTGCTGCTATTTATTTTGAGTGTTAGATATGCTACATTAGTTTTGATTTTGGTTCTTTCTTGTTTATTGCTATAAATTGTCCTCTAAGCACTACTTTTGCTGTGTCCCAAAGGTTTTGGTATGCTGTGTTTTCACTCTCATTTGATTCAAGAATTTTTAAATTTATATTTTATCTATTCTTCAATAGCTTTTAAGAACAGTGTTATTCAATTTTCATTTATTTGATTTTTTCCCCTTAATCTTCTTGTTCATTTCTAATTTTATGGTATTGTGATCTGAAAAGATGCTTTGTAGTATTTCAATGTACTTGAATTCATTGAGGCTTACTTTGTGGTCTCACACATGGTCTTTTCTGGAGAATGTTCCATATACATTGAAAAAGGATATGTATTTTACTGTTGTTGGATTAGGAGCTCCATATAAATCTGTGAGGTCATTGGTTGATTGTATTGTTTAGTTCTTTTGTGTCTTTGTTGAATTTCTTTCTAGTTGTCCTTTCCTTCATCAAAAGTTATATATTAAAATCTCCTATGCTATAGGATGAGCACTGCACTGCAAGGTCAGTAGTTCAGACTCACCAGCCACTCCTTGGAAATCCTATACAGGGTCACTATGAGTCAGAACCAACTCAACAATACTTAACAAAAACAACAAATAAACAAAAACTATTATTGTAGAGTTATCTATTTCTTCAATTCAATTAGTTTGATTTGTGTATTTTGAAGCTCTTTGATTGGGAGCATAGATATTTATTATGGTTTGTCCTCTTGTTCAACTGATCCTTTAATCATGAGATAATGTCCTTTGTGTCTTATGTTGGTTTTTGCCTTATTGTCTATTTTATCAGAAAGTAATATTGCTACACCTACTTGTTTTTTGATTGTTGTTAGCTTGAGATTTTTTTCCCCATCATTTGAGTTTTTTTTTTAATCTGTTTTTGTTTTTGTGTGTAGGGTGCATGTCTTGTAAACAGCATATTGAAGAATTCAATTTTGTTATCCATTCTTTTACTATCTTTCTCATGACTGGTGCATTAATTCATTGACATTCAGAATAATTATTGATGGGTATGAATTTAATGCAGTCATTTTGCTGTGTATTTTTTGAGGTGTTGCTGGTTTCCTTGTTCCACATAATTTTCTGTGCTGAGTTCAATTAGTTTGTGCATATTCTTGTCAATGTCTCCATTGCTGTTTTCTTGATGTCTACTAAATCCTCAGCAGTTCAAATCCACAAGCTTCTCCACAGAAACCATATACAAAGTTGCTATGAGTTGGAACAAACTCGACAGCACTTAACAACAACAATACAATCTTCACGGTTTTCCCTTTTTTAAATTTGATGAGAAGGTATGTTATTTTCTCTGAGGTTCCCATATAATTTATTAATTTCTTCCCCAGTTTAAAAAGTTTGTTTTATCTTGAAATTAACTTGATTTTTTTTTTACCATTCAGAAGTTCTGTAACTATACTTTTCCCTCTTTTTGCCTTGTAGTTGTCTTCATTATAAATTGATATTTCTGGCTCCCTATTTTCAATCTTGTATGTTTGTTTTAGTTTGGATATTTCTATGTTGTTGTTAAGTGCTGTCTAGCCACTTATGACTCATAGCGACCTTGTATAGGGTTTCTGAGGAGCATCTGGTAAGTTTGAACTGCAAACTTTGTGGTTTGAACCAACTCTGTGGTGAAGTGCTTATCTTAGAGTGCTACTTTCCATATCTGGACTAAATGCTCAGTGATGCTGCTGTGCCAATCTCAGGTTGTTGTGTTTTGTTATTGGTTCTCATTGACTATATTTTGTAAAGTTGGCCTGATTACTAGATATCCCTTTAATTTCTGTTTATCTGGAAATACTCTAATTTTGCAGTCATACTTGAGGGACAGTTTTACTGCGTATATAAATCTTGGTTAGATTTTTTTTTTTCTTTCAGAGTTTGTATATGTCTTCCCATTGCCTTCTTGCCTGCATGGTTCCTGCTATAAATCTGAGTTTATACCTTATTGGTTCTCCTTTGTACGGTTCTGCAATGCCAATTTGTTTTCTTGTCTCTGAAATCACTTACAAAAGCTCAAGATTGTGCCTCTCATCTTGTTGGTTGGCCCAGGTCACCAGTCTTTCCTTTTGTTGCTGTGTTTGCTCAGCTTTTTGTCTTAGTAAGCATTCATTCCACTTCTCTATCCCTTCATCTGAAGTTCTGAGTTCCAGGTACAGCTTCTGCATTGATTTAACTTAGTTTTTCATATTTTTGTTGTAGAATGTCTGTACAGCCTTTCTTTCTAGTCTGCCATCTTGTTGTCTTTGCCCTGCCATCCAAAAATAGTAAAACAAAACAAAACAAAAAAAACTTAAAATCCTAGAAAGACATTTTACAGAATTTGACAAATGGATAGAAAAATTCATACAGAGGAATAAGTCAAGGTGTTCTGGAGTTAACTTAAAATTTTTATTAGTCAAAGTTGCAATTATTTGTTGGTGGTGTTGGTTGTCATTGAGTTCATTCTGATTTACAGTGACTGCAGGTGACAGAGTAGATCTGTCCCTGTAAAATTATCCTGTCTTTAATTTTAACAGAAGCAGATGGCCATGTCTTTCTCCAGCAGAAACAAACATTGCGCCACCTACCAAAACCAAAACCCACTATCAAGTAGATTTTGACTCATAGTATCTCTGTAGGAAGACTGGAACTGCCCCAGAGGGCTTTCAAGGCTATACATTTTTATGGAAGCAGACTGCCAGATCTTTTTCCCATGGAGTGGATGGTGTATATGAACTCCCGGCTTCTCAGAAGCCAAGCACTTTAACCATGATGTCACCAGAGATCTTATATTTCATCATATTAAAAGCAAGACTCATTTAATTGAATACAAATGGAATAGAAATCCAGGAAGCATTTCAGCCAGTAATTAACAAATCCATAATCAATGATAAATGATAAATTTATATCATTTGAATGATAAATGAAATGTTTGTTTATCTGGTGTATAGACTATCTTCTTGAATATTATATGTATAAATAATATTTTATTATAATATCTGTTGTATATAAATCTAATACCTAGGGGCACTTAAATGGCAGCTCTTGTTTCAGAGAATAGGGTTGAGTGGGACAATGATTGTCCTAATATCATTTGTTTTGTTTTGTTTTTTAGTCAACAGTTAAAATGGAACACATGTGAACTTAGTTAGCATTCTTTGACTGGATAAGCAGTACTAGTACATACGTCTTCAGCAGATGAAAAGGGAAAGTACGTCTTATCATTTTTTATTAATAAAAGAAAAGGGGATCTGCAGTTTTTTATTCTTTCCTCTTTTCTATCTCTACTGGTAATCTACAGAAGATATATTTATATTTATGATCTGTAAAAAAATTTTAAATGTCAAAACATGTAATGCTTTGGAAAATATGTTTTAAACCATAAATCTACTTTGCCCAGAACATGGAACTAATGAGTGATCTTTTTAAACCATAAATCTATTTTGTCCAGAACATGGAAATAATGAGTGATCTTTATTGGCGAAACCTTGCACAGAAATTTTACAAGCCAAAGGGGCAAATTATATGACCAATTTTTTTTTAACAAAAATTGAAAATGTTGGAAATATGCTATTAGTTTTAAAAGTAAGCATTTCATGTTAGCTATAAGAGTAATTTTAAATAATAATAATTATTATTATTAATAAAATAAAATAAGAAATAAATAACAACCTACTGCTTCTGAGTCAGTTCTGGTTTATGGCAACCCTATATGTGTAGAACTGTCCATAGGGTTTCCAAGGTTGTAAATCTTTACAGAATCAGATTGTCACATCTGTTTCTCCTGTAGAATGGCTAGTGGATCAAAACACCAACCTTTTGGTCATCAGCCTAGTGATTTAACCACTGTGCCACCAGAACTCCTTAAATAAATGAACATTAACAATTACTTATCTACTTAATTAGATAAATATTTCAAATTTTAAAAAGAAAATCTACAGGACACAAGTCGCCACTGTCAGGTGTTCATATTTTGGTAACAATAATGTGGTATATGGCTACAGTTGTAAGAAATACCATAGGGCATTGTTAGCTTTTTGCTGAACAAGGCTTATCTATATATAATCAGAGAGTTAAATATTTATGAGAGAAACTTTAGAAGAAATTATTCAAATGTCATATCTGAATAGGAAATGGAACTAATTCTTGATATTCTTAAACAACTTTGTTGAAAGAAGATTTAGAAGCCTAGCATAGGGAGATAGGTAACAATATTAATGCAAGCAGTTTTTTCTGGGCTTCAGAAAAAGTGCAGAGGCAAACAGAAGGTGGTTTTCCAGTTCTCATCAATCTAGATTACCCCCTTTTTCCTCCTCCCACCAAACATTTGAAAAATTAAAGGGTTTAGACTTTCTCTTTAAATCACCTCATACTCCCAATTGTCATAGAGATATAAAGGTGGAACAGCAAAAGAAAGCAATCAAGCCATTTGATAGAGAAGTAATTGAGACAGTTCAAACTAAGACTTGGGAAGTTGAGGCTTTAACTACAAAGTTAGAGCATCATCCTAGAAATTCCATGTTTGTTTATTAGACACCTTTAGTTCAGATCATATAGGACCACCTTATATGTGATGAGCATTTGTTTGAAAAACTAAAGAAAGGTAGATGAGGTATAAAAAGTATTTGTTTGAAAGCATTCGGAAACCTAAGAAGCCCATCAAAAGTGAAGAGACCTTACAGGTAAAAGAAGTGCATTGAGATGAACTTGATATTCTATACAATTGTCTCCATAAGGCCTCATCTATTTGTAAGAGGCTAGGAAGTTTAGCAGACACTGACAGCTATAAGCTGAGAAAACGGAACCAAACTTTTGGCAGCTTTATGGGCATATGGACACAAAACTTGAAGTTCAAGGCTATCAAGCCAGCCAGGATTTGTTGGACCAAGAGGTGAGTTCAAAATTCTGCATCAGTTTTCCACATGAGATGTTTACCATTTCCTACATAGCACACAAGAGGGTAAAAAACTGAACAGAAAGTGATATCTTAAGGGGCTGAGAAGTCAAGCAGATCTAAAATTTGGAGCTAAAAATAGGAGTTTAGGGTCCACCAAGAACAGGGCCTGGTAACAACTTGAAGTTAGTGCCATGGAAGAACTGTATCCTAGGAGTAAGATTGACCTCACAAGGACTAAAAGTTTTAAAACTGCTCAATCCCAGATTAGATTAATATGATCTGCCACCACTCTAATAGCATGCACAAGACAAGTCATTCTTCTCTTGTATAGTTTACATTGTTTGTTGTTGTTAAGTGCCATTTAGTCATTTCTGACTCATAGGGACTTAGTATAGGATTTCCGAGGAATGGCTGGTGAGTTTGAACTGCCAACCTTGCAGTTCAAACTGACCTTGCAATTCAGTGCTTAGCCTACAGCTTCATACCAGGACTCCAGTATAATGTTGTTGTTGTTAAGTGCCGTCAAATCAGTTCCTACTCATGGCAACCTTATATATGGTTTCCAAGGAGCAGTTGGTGGGTAAGTCTCAATTTGATTTCTACAATCTTTCATTGCTCAATTTCTGATGTTCCATTTTAAAAAGTCAGACAGTCCTGAAAGCAGAACCAAATGACCAAAAATCAAGGAAGAAAAAAGATAACAGTAAAAGATCCACATACTAGAGTTATTAGACATGCATTTAAAATGACTTTGAGTAATGTATTCAAGTAAATAGATGGAAAAATGGAGAAAGGATATTTAAAAAATGTAAATTCTAGAACTGAAAAATATAATTGAAATGAAACATTTAAAATAGCAGAAGAAAAGATCAATAAACTAAAATGTAGGTCAATAGACAAAATACCAGCACAAAAAAAGGTGAAAAATAACAGAATGCAAAAATTAAAACCTAGACGATGCTTTTCCTTTTAAAAAGGGGTAATGTGCTTTTTCTTTTAATGTGCTTTTCCTTATAAAAAGGGCTAAGGAGCTCTGATAGCGTAGTGGTTATGAATCAGTCTGCGAACCACAAGGTCAGCAGTTGGAAACTACCAGCGGTTCCATGGGAGAAAGATGAGGCCTTCTGCTCCCATAAAGTTACAGCCTCAGAAACCCTGTATATAGGGTCACTATGAGTCGGAACTGACTCCATGGCACATAACAACAACAACAATGTGCATTTAGAATCTTAGGAAAGAAGACAAAATGGGACAGCAATATAATTTAATATGAAAGTCTGGTTAAGCAGTTTGAAAATTGAAACAGCAAAAAGGCACCATTATGGTGATACATAGATAGTAATCATATTAAGTAGTTTTCATCCTCTTGTTAAGTGTGTTTTAGTATGTGAATTTGAGCCACCGACCTTGTAGTTCAAACCAACCTTGCAGTCCAGTGCATTATCCCACAGTGCCACACCAGGAATCCTTGTTGTTTTGTGTCCTCAAGTTGGTTCTGACCCATAACGACCCTGTATAGGGTTTCCAAGGAGCAGCTGGTGAGTTTGAAGCACTGACCTTGTGGTTCAAACTGACTTTGCAGGATTGTGTGTATAATAGTATTTACCTCTATGCAACAGAAGATACATCTTCAATGAAAGATCATCAGGAATAAATCAGAACAAAAATGTCAGCATGACTGGCTACTACAAGAATAAGCAAGCTGTTCACCAGGAAGCCATCAAGGCAAACTATCAAGTTCCTTCAGGACAAACCCACCTCTAAGACTGAAACTCAAAGGGAACACAAGAACAGGCATGTAAGCTTGCTGGTGACCACATTGGTCTACTGGTGAATGGAAGAGGGGGAAAGGCAGTAATGAAGAAATAGGCTGAGTTCAACCATGTTCCACAGACTCCCATTGACCTGGAGAAGAGACAGAGAAGAGGAAGGGCTGGTTGGCCCAATGTGTGGTGAGACCTGACGACACTTGATCTCATGGACAAAGACATAGTCACAAAGGGCTAGAGCTGAGAGTGAAGTATCCAGCTGATATGAAGTGAGGGGAGATATGATAAATGGAGAAGAGATTGAAGTTGTTAAAGACTTCATTTTACTTGGATTCACTATCAATCAGCACTCATGGGAGCAGGAATCAAGAAATCAAACAACATTGCAAAATAACCTTTTTATAAAAACTTTTTATTGTAAATTACGTGAAGATTTACAAACAAGATCATCAGTTTTACATTCAATAAATCATATACTTTGTTTTAATCCAGTGATTACATTAATCATAATGATTCATTTCCATGCAACAAGAGTTATCCTGTGGCCCCCTCCATACACAGAGTAGACAGGGATGGGTAACTTGGACATTGGCTACCCAAAATGGGGGGGGGGGTGT
>NW_006408595.1:15354566-15361361 GCF_000296735.1 Chrysochloris asiatica
CTAGGTGGGGCTGATGAAAAGAAATGCGGATAGGTTTCTGGTGATACAGTGGTGAATAATTGTTATCAGGATTGATTGTGAGGGTTGTAAATGTAAAGGTAGACATTTTGTAGCAAGAAGGGAAGTGATTAACTTTGCAGTCTAGGAGCGGAGGTCCCTGGGACCATGAAGGGAGAAGAACGGAGAGTGGGACCCTACCCATAGAAGCAGTGATGCCTGAGATGGAGGCAGAGATGATGATGTGGAGACATGGAGCAGCTGGGGACTTTAGACACAGACAGGGAGAGGGGCTGATGACCGGGGGCAGGCTTGTTGTGTATACTGTTTGGTTGGTTGGTGATGCATGGAGGGGATTATAAACATGGCAATGAAACGATATATGATAGGATGAATGTAAAACTAATGTTTTCCCATGTAAACTATCACATAATTCACAATAAAACATTAAAAATAAATAAATAAATAAAAGAGTTATCCTGTGGTTCCTATTTACATTCCACCCTCTTTCCTATCTCTTCTCACCTTTGTCCTTAGTAAAATATTGCCCTTTTGATTTTGAATGATTAACCATTCCATGGTGAGCATACCTTACTAGTGCTGTTGTTCCCCCTATAAACCTATCTATTGCTTTTCTGGAAATTGGGTCATGAGGTTGAGTTCCTTTCCAGACCTGAAAGGCAGTTGAGAGTCATAATCTCAGGTTCCTCCAGTCTCTTTCTGACAAGCACACCAGGTCTTTTGATTTTATTTTACATTTTCCACATTTTCTTCCACTCTAGTGGGATCACACTCTAATGTGATCCCTATCAGTAGTTGGACACCAGCTAGTTCTTCTGGTCTCAGAGTCCTGGAGACTGGTGTTCACATATTCCATTAGTCTATTGATCTACTTGATTCCAAGTCGCTTCAGTTCTTATCATTCTTCTTTCTCCTGCTCTTCCTCCCTTACCTATTCAGACTATGTGTCAATACACATATATATGCATAAAACACTGTTGTTCCAAGGCTGTGTATAGCTCTGGTAGCATAGTGGTTATAAATTGGGCTGTTAACCTCAAGATCGGCAGCTCAAAACTAACAGCCGTTCTGTGGGAGGAAGATGAAGTTTACTGCTCCTGTAAAGATTTACAGCCTCAGAAACCCTGTACAGAGTCACTATGAGTCAGAACAGACTCCACGGTACTTCACAAAAAACAAAATCCCCTTTAGCCTCTGTGTCTTCTCCTATCTTCATTAATCTTCTACCACTTCCCTCTTCTTGTATATTGCCCTCCCCATTATCTCTTTAAAGTGCTGAAGAACAAAGATGTCAGTTTGAGGACTAAGGTGGGTATGACCCAAGCAATAGTCTCATATGCATGTGAAAGTTAGACAGTGAATAAGGAGGACCTTAGAAGAATTGATACATATGAGTTACGGTGTTGGAGAAGAATATTAAAACTACCATCAATTGCCCGAAGAACAAACAAATCTGTGTTGAAAGTACAGCCAGAATGCTCCTTAGAAGCCAGGATGGCAAGATTTTGTGTCTCATACTTTAGGTACCAGTCCCTGGATACGGACACCACACTTGGTGAAATGGAGGATCAATGACCAAGAGGAAGAACTCTAACTAAATGGATTGGCACAGTGGCAGCAGCAATGGGTTCAATGATTGTGAAGCTAGCACAGTGCTGGGCAGTATTTCATTCAATTGTGCAAAAGGTTTCTAGAGTCAGATCTAACTTGATGGCATCTAACAGCAACAACAATAACAACTATTATTTATTTTGAGTTGTCTATTTTTCTTTTCTGTTAAAGTTTGATTTATGTATTTTGGGAGTTTTTCACTGGATACATAGATATTTATTATGATTATCATCTTGTGAAATTAACCCTTTAATCATATAATGTCTTTTCGTGTCTGTTATGTTTTTTTGTTTGTTTGTTTGCCTTAAAGTATATTTTATCAGAAATCAATACGGACACTCCAGTGTTCATTTGGCTGCTGTTTGTTTAATGCATGTTTTTTGTTCATTAGATTTTCAGTTTACTTTTGTCTTTGTGTCTAAAGTGTGTCTCTTGTAGACAGCATATTGATGGGTCATGTTTCCTTATTCAATCTCTGTTCCTTGATTGGTGCATCTATATTCAGTATAATTATCAATAGGCATGTATTTTACTACTGTTATTTTACTGTATGATTTAGTGTGTATTTGTTTTCCTACTGGTTTCTTTGTGCCACATAATTATAGTTTCAATTGCATTTCTATTTGCAAAAAAAATTCCTGGCCCTGTATTTGGTGACTTGTTTAAACTATCTTGCCTGGTTTTTTTGTTTTGTTTTTTAATTTGTGTGTGTGATTTGAAGTTACCTATTATTTCCAATACATAGTAGTGTTATTGTATTAATTTGTTGGTTGCTTTGCTTCACCATGATTTTTTGTTTTGTTTCAATATGTCTGGGCAACATGGTGGACTTGTTAGTCTGGTTGCTAATATGGCAGCATGGGACTTTCACCACATGTCTCTGGGTAGATTGGGGAATGGGAGGAAGAGTAGCTGCAAGTCTCTGATTGCTGATTATGTAGAACAGCTGAGGGAAGTCTGTGCAGGTGTTGGCCATTGTCCACTGTCAATCCAGTAGTGCTGGAGTGATTGGTGGCATTCACCCAGTATGTGAGGTGGAAGGTATAGTGGGGATGGCTGGGTAGACTCACTGGCTCCCACCTGCTGGGGAAAGACAGAAAAAAAGAAGGGGAAGAGGAAGAGAAAAAAAAGACAAAAGACAAAACATGGGAATTGAGGACAGAGTGGAGACCTGCAAACTGCAAGGTCAACAGTTTGAAACTACCAGCTGTTCCGCAGGAGAAAGATGAGGCTTTCTGCTCCCGTAAAGATTTACAGCCTCGGAAACCCTGTACAGGGTCACTATGAGTTGGAACCCGACTCCACGGCACATAACAACAACAACAAAGCAGAAAAAAAAGAAAGAAAGAAAAAGAAGGACCCTTATAACAATAAATGTGGCACAATACTGGCACAAAGGCTAGTCCTCAGGCATGACTATGGTGTAAGTATGGTACTGGCTCTGCAGGAGGGCATACTTCTGAATGTGGGGGGTTGGGGTGGATACTGTTGAACACTAAGGTGGCAGATGGTGGGCACTTACTTGGCTGGATAAAAATAAAAGGAGGGTCAGAAGAAGAGAAAAAAAGAAATGAAAAAAAAAAAAAAAATTAGGTGGGGGAGATAAAAACTAAGAAGAAAAGTGGCACAAATGTTAACAGCAAACAGCTGCAGGAGAGGACGCACCAGCATCTATGGTGTGTGTGTGTGTGTGTATAGATGAGTTGGGGGGTAGTTTACAGGTGCTGCTAACAGGGTAATTAAAAAAAAGTGTGTTTGTGAGGGTGGGGTCATGAGGAGAGAAATAAAAGAAGGAAGAAGGGGAAAACGAGGGGAAAAGGGGGGGATGCAAAAAAATTTAAAAGTACATTACAGGCAAAACTGCTAGCTGCCAAACATAGTTGCAAGAAATGAAGTTCTTGCCACACAGGAATGCATACCTCCAACAAAGGAGCAGTGGGAACAGAGGGAGGGGCAACTAATCTATGGAAACCAATATAATATCTAGAACAATGAGGCTCTCTGCTCCATGCTGATACCTCCAAATCCCTATACAGGGTTTCTGTGAATTGGAACCAACTTGGTCGTTACATGGAGTTCTGGTGTGGCACTGTGGGTACAGCCTCAGAAACCCTGTGCAGGGTCACTATTAGTCGGAACCGACTCCATAGTACTTAACAAAACAACAACAACAACAACAACAAACAAACTGTGGATTAATGTGTTGGACTGCAAGATTGATTTGAACTACAAAGTCAGCAGTTCAATCTCACCAGTGGCTCCTTGGAAACCTTATACAGGGTATCTATGAGTCAGAAATGACTCATTGACACTTAACAGAATCATATATAGATATTTGTTTTTGTTGTTGTTGATGATAAGTCATTTCTGACTCATAGAGAGGTATAGGGTTTCCAAGGAGCATCCGCCACTATTCTCTCAGTTTGTATTATTGTGGTGGCTTGTATGTTGCTGTGATTATGTAAATTATGTCACAAGTTTTTTTTAATTCCAGAAAAGTCACCCAGGGTGGAGAGGTTTCAGCTGAACTTCCAGATGAAGCCAGACTAGGAAGAAGAGACACACTACTTCCGAATACTTAGACGCTGAAAACATTTATGAATAACAGTAGAAGACTGTCAGATAGCACCAAAATATTGAATATTGAAATGATGAAGGGCACAAAAATATTGTCAAATATAGTGCTGAAAAATGAGCTCTTTAGGTTGGAAGGTACTCAAACTATGACTGGAGAAGAGCAGCCTCCTCAAAGTAGAGTTGACTCTGATGATGTACATGAAGTAAAACTTTTGGTACCTTTATTTGCTGATGGGATACAACTCAAAATGAGGAGAAACAGCTGTAAACATACATTAGTAATTGGAACATGGAATCACAAAGACAAAGTATGTATTTAAGAAGTTGCCAGGAATGAAATGGATTGCATAAACATCAACATCCTAGGCATTAATGAACTGAAATGGACTGGTATTGGCCATTTTGAATCTGACAATCACATGATTTACTATGCTGGGAATGATAAATTGAAGACAAATTGTATCACATTCATCATTAAAAAGAACAATACAAAAATGCTGTTTGTGATAGGATAATATCCATTTGCCTACAAGGAAGACCAGTTAATACAACTATTATTCAAATTTACAAACCTGCCACTAAATTCAGTGATGATGAAATTGAAGAATTACATCAAAATCTTCAGTCTGAACTTGATCAAATATGCACTAAAGATGTATTGATAATTACTGGCAATTGGAATGCAAAGGTTGGAAACAAAGAAGAAAGACCAGTGTTTGGAAAATGTGGCCTTGATGATAGAAATGATGCTGGTGATTGTATGATAGAATTTTGCAAGACCAATGACTTATTCATTGCAAATACCTTTTTTAAATATGGACCTCACCAGATGGACTCTCTGTGAAATCAAATGGATTTCCTACATCTGTGGAAAGAAACAGAAGAAAATCTCTATATCAAAACAAGCCCAGGAGTAGACTGTGGAATAGACCATCAATTGCTAATATGCAAGTTCAGGCTGAAGCTGAAGAAAATTAAAACAAGTTCATGAGACTCAAAAATGACCTTGAACATATTTCTCCTGAATTTAGAAATCATCTGAACAACAGATTTTATGAATTAGACACTAAATACTGAAGACCAGAGAAGTTGTGGGATGACATCAAGAATATCATACAGGAAGAAAGCAAAAAATCATTAAGAAGATAAGAAAGACGAAAAGTACCATAGTGAGTATCAGAAGAGACTCTGAAACTTGCTCTCCAGCATAGAGATGCTAAAGCAAATGGAAGAAATGATGAGGTACAAGAGCTGAACAGAAAATTCCAAAGGACGACTTGAGAAGATAAAGTCAAATATTATAATGAAATGTAGAAAGACCTGGAATTAGAAAATCTAAAGGGAAGAACACACTCAGCATTTCTCAAGTTTAGGGAACTGACGAAAAAATTCAAGCTTCAACTTGGGCAAAATATTGAATGATGCAAAAAGCATCAAAAGACAATGAAAGGGGGACTTCCAGTTTGGGGGCAGGGAAAGCAGAGGCAGACAGTGAAAACTCCTCTGCCAAAACCCCCCAAAAAGCAGAGAAAGAGCAGTCTACAGAAAAACCGCAGAGCTTTGAATCTTGTTTAAAGTTCTGGGTGCCAGTTTCCCATGCCCACTGAGAAGAAATCTGCCTGTGGACGCAAAATATGGTGATTTCTGAATCTATCCAGCTGCAGTGGTTGGCATCCAGAAGTCCTCAGGCCAGAGGGCAGAGCCACAGCCAAGCAGAGGAAGCGACCCAGCACTAGAAGCTGCAGAGCTGCACGTCTGGAGGTGTGACCGATTTTTCATCTTTCACTTTTCATTTTTCACGTATCTCTCCTCTTCACCCCAATCGCGCCCTCACTTCACAGCCTAGACGCCTTCAGGTGGGTGGGAGCACACCCCCAAAAGGGTCCAGCATTGCACCCACAGTTTTCCAATGGAACAGAAAGGAAATCCACAGGCTGCTTCTTATGACATTTTGACCCTGGGAGCCAGCCCCAAAGTTTACCTAGGCAGGACTCTTTACACAGCAAAGGCCAGTGGACAGTACCAATCACAATTTTATTTTTGTTTTTGATTGGTGGTTTCTTTCTCTACTTTTATATTGTTTCTGTCTTTGTTCCTTTTGGCCTCACTCTTCTCCCAGAGGTTGGAGCTTTCTCCCCCTACCTTACCCAAGAAGAGACAGCAACTGTGGCCATATAGCCAATCTACAAGCATACCCTGTAATACCCCACCATCTGGATAAGAGCCAAAACCAGTTGCTAGGCATTACACATGAAAAGGGAAGCCTATCTCCAGTTCATATCCACCAGGAGATGATCAGCAAGCTTAACGACAAAGCAACATGCATCCATTTAAGCATTAAAAACTCACATAATTTTTGAAAATGTCCAATTTTCAATTGAAGATCTCAACAAATGTCCCAAAACAGAAAAAAGTAACTGAGACACATGAGCTGGAAGCAGACACAGACTTTCCAGTAGAAGAGCAGGCTCTGGATCTGCCAGAGAAGGAATTCAGAAGAAGAATATGGAAACAAAGTCAAATGTTCTGAAAAGGGATGGAGGAAAATAAGGAAGAAGTCAGGAAAGTGCTAAAGGAACAATCAAACAA
>NW_006408595.1:15381814-15382999 GCF_000296735.1 Chrysochloris asiatica
GGAGCCGAGCGCAGGCCCAAAATGCCCACAACTCCCCAGCAGCTCCACCCTTCAAAAAAGCAAGTCCACAATGTTGGAGGCTAAAGTCTTACGTTTGCCCAAAGGCTGTCTGTCTACCAGGCGGGGGGCCTCCTTTGTGAGATACCACCCACCCTTCCCCGGAGCCCGCGCACCTGTGCTGCCCGGTCAAGGAAGTGCCAGAAGTTCCCTGAGTTTTGTTTTTAATTTTTTTATTGTAAATTGAGTGATGATTTACAGTCAAGATAATCAGTTTTATATTAAACAAATCATACATTTTGTTTCATTGCAATGATCACAATCCCCTCCATGCTACAATACTTATCCACTTTCCTCTCTGTGATTCCTATTTCCATTCCACACACCTTTCCAACCCTTCTCAACTTTATCTTTAGGTAGATGTTGCACTTTTGATTTTGAATGATTGACCATTCCATGGTGAGCATACCTTATTAGTGTTGATGTCCCCTCTATGGTTTGGTTGAAAATTGGGCCACAAGAGTGAGTTCTTTCCAGACTTGAAGGGTGGTTTAGGGACATAATCTCAGGTTCCTTCAGTCTCTTTCTGGTCAGTAAGCCAAGTCTTTTTTTAAAAAAATAATTTTGAGTTCTGTTCCTCATTTTGTCTGACGCTATGCAGAACCTTCTAATGTAATCCCAATCAAAGCATTTGCTAGTTATAGCTGGGCACCATCAAGTTTTTCTGGACTCAGAATCATGGAAACTCCATGCATCTTCCATTCTTATCACTCTTACTTCTTCTGCATGTGGAAAGACCAATGGTTGCACCTTAGATGCCCACTCATGGACTTTTAAGATCCCAGATACTACTCGCCAAAGTAGGATATTGAACAGTAGCTTTGTGGACTATGTTATGCTAATTGAGTCTGGTGTCCCCTGAGACTATGGTCCTGAGCCCCCAGACCCAACAACTCATTTCCTTAAAATGTTTGATAATATCTAAGAAGTTTTCATCATGTTGTTCCTTGTATGTTCCACTACATTCATAGTTCTTTTTGCAGGAAGGTAAATGTTGTTGTTGATGTTAAAGTTGGTTCTGACTTATAGCAACCCTATGCACAACAGAATAAAATACTGCCCAATCATGTACTATCCTCACAATCATTGTTATGTTTGAGCCTGTTGCTGATGCCACTGTCCCAACCT
>NW_006408595.1:15384119-15393243 GCF_000296735.1 Chrysochloris asiatica
CTTTTTTCCTCTTCTTTCTTCTTCTAGTTGAGTCATTTGATTTCTTGACTGCTGTTTTCATGAGTTTTGATAGTGGATCCAAGCAAAATGAAGCTTTTGACAACTTCAAACTCTATTTATTAGGATGATACTTATTGGTCCAGGGGTGCATGTTTTTGTTTTCTTTACATTTTAAGTTCTCTTCTCTTTCCTCAAGCAAGGTTGTACAATCTGCATATTGAAAATTGTTAATCAGTCTTCCTTCAATACTGGTGCCATATTCTTCTTCATATAATCTAGTTTCTCAGATTATTTGCTCAGTATGCAGATTGACTGAGTATGATGAAAGAATACAATGCTGGCACACACCTTTCCTGATTTTAAATAATTTTGTATCCTCTTGTTCTGATCTATGTCTAGGTTCCTCATGAGCATAATTAAGTGATCTGGAATATCCCTTCTCTGCAATGTAATCCACAGCTTGTCATGATTCACACAGTTGAAAGCCTTTGCATACTCAATAAACACAGGTAAACATCTTTCTTGTATTCTCTGCTTTCAGCCAAGGTCCATCTGATATCAACAATTTATCTCTCATTTCACATTCTCATGTGAATCTGGCTTGAACCTCTCTCTGACTGTTTCCTGTCAATGTTCTATTGCAACAATTTAAAAAATTATCTTTAGCAAAATTTAACTTGCATGTGATAGTAATGATATTTCACAATAACTTCCACATTCTGTTGGGTCACCTCTCTTTGGAATGGGCACAAATATGGATCTCTTCCAATCAGTTGGCCAGGAAGCTGCCATCCAAATTTCTTGGCATAGGTAAGTGAGTGCCTCCAGTGTTCTATCAGTTTGCTCCAAGATTTCAACTTGCATTCCATTGATTCTCAGAACTTTGTTCTTTGCCAAGGCCTTCAGTGCACCTTAGACTTCTTCCTTCAATACCATTGGCTTCGTGATCATATACTACCTCTTCAAATGCTGAACATAGATAATTTCTTTATGGTACAGTGACTCTGTGTATTCCTTCTATCTTCTTCTTTTGCGTTCAGTATCATTAAACATTTTTCTCATAGAATCTTTAAGTATTTCAAGTTGAAGCTTGGATATTTTCTTTAGTTCTTTCACCTTGGGAAATGCTGAGTGTGTTCTTTCGTTTTGGTTTTCTAACTCCCAGTCTTTGCACATTTCATTATAATACTTGACTTTGTCTTCTGGAGCTACCCTTTGAAATGTTCTATTTCCTCATTTCTTCTATTTGCTTTAGCATGTCTATGCTGTCAGGCAAGGTTCAAAGTCTCTTCTGACATCCATTTTCATCTTTTCTTTCTTTCTTGTCTTATTAAAGATGTATTTATTACTTTTTCCTGGAAAGGTAAATTGTTGTTGTTGTTGCTAAGTACTATCAAGTTGTGTCTGATTCATAGTGACCCTGTATAGGGTTTCTGAGGAATGGCTAGTGAGTTTGAACCACTGGCCTTGTGGTTCAAACCAACCTGAGATTGAGTGTTTATCCTACGGTGCCACACCAAGAGTCTGGAAAGGTAAATACCCATGTAAAAATATTCTCTTTCAAACTCTTATATGTTTGTGGATTTACTCCCATTCTTCTTCCCATACTCATTCAACCTGTGTCTCTGTCTGTGTATCTACCCACAGAACAGTGGTGTTGCAAAGTTGTGCATATAATATTATTTACCTCTCTCCCCTTTACACTTTGCATAACGCTCTGTGTCTTCACATGCTTTTATTATTCTTCTGCCAACTTTCCTCTTTTTGTATATGCCCTCCTCCTTCTTATATATTGCCCTCACCATCACCCATCACCTGAGTTAACAAATGTCTACACTCTAGACAGTGAATTACTCTCCTAAGAATGTTACTTTTAGTATGAAATCTTTTTCTTGAATTTTTACAATAGTGACCATCAAATATTTATCATTTTGTGCTTGACTAATTTCACTCAGCATAATGTCCTCCAGATTTGTCCATGTTATGAGGTATTTTGCAGATTCATTGTTATCCTTTAATGTTTCATAGTATTCCATTGTGTGTATGTACTAAAATTTGTTTTATCCATTTTTCCATTGATGGACATTTAAACTGTCTTCATCTTTTTGCTATTGTGAATAGTGCTGTGATGAACATTGGTGTGCATATATCTACTCATGTCCTTGTTGTGGATATATACCAAGTAGAGGGATTGCTGGGTCCTATGGTATTTCTATTTCCAACTTTCTGAGGACGTACCATTCCATTTTCGACAATGGTTGAAACATTTTACAGTCCCACCAGAAATTCTGGAGGGTCCCAGTCTCTCCACATGCTCACCAGCATTTGCTGTTTTCTATTTTTTCGTACTTTGCTATTAATGCTGGTGTGAGATGATTGATATCTCATTGCTGTTTTTATTTGCATCTTTCTAATGGCTAATGATTGTGACCATTTCTTCATGTTTATTGGTTGCCTGAATGTCTTCCTTGGTAAATGCTTTTTTTAAAATAAATTATGTAACTTGAAATATATATAAATTCATCATCTCAAAAAGCCTTAGTTACTTAATTTAGATAAATCACTTGTTATTGGAATTCTTTCATTTACGTTTGTCATTACTATTTACTCATTTGTTCAGAATTCAGATGTGCACAGCAAATTTCTGTGGGTAAAATTTCTTGAGAATCACAGAGATAAAACAAAATACTTAAAAGTGTCAAATGAGAAATATCATTTCTTAAAAAGAGCACAGTTAAATAGCCATCACTTTCTTGATTTTCTCTGAACTTTTAAATTAATAATTCACATTTATTTGTCCTATTCGTTGCTTTAACTCAGACTTTCTGAAGACCATGCTTAAGAAAACCCTATTGGCATTATAAAATTGTTTAATTTTTGACTACTGTGTCTGACTACAAGTTGTGACTACAGGGAATAACTCTCCTTTTCTCATCTGTCCTCTGGGTTACCAATGCTTATGAGTCATCCCACAAGCTTCCAAAACACACCTGCTCTGAGTGTTGGTTAGAACACAATATCCAATATATGACAGGGACAAGAGAAGCAGAGGAACACATGTAAAGATGCCAGGGTGATGGTGTTGGAAACCTTTTGAAAGAAAGAACTGCCATGTGGTCATTTCACTTCAATAGTGAAGACTCCAAGAAATTGTTTCGTTATCAATGGAATTTTATAACCACAGTCATAATCAGGTATAGAAAATGCAGTCTGTATAATTTTGATTCTTAGTAATTGAATCAAACACAAGGCCTTACAGTCACATTGGGAGGCAGATTATCTCTTGGAGAAAAATGTACTGGTGATATGTATTTGGGTCATGGAAGGGAATAGGGTTGTTTTGATGGCTAAAGTGTTGAAGAGTAGGAAATCAAAGTGGCTGAGTGTTATGATTATTGCAGATGGGGTGGTCAAGAAATGGCTATGACTGGGAAATAGACCTGGTTATCATGATAAATCCTACAGGTGACCAAAAGATTGATTCTCATACAGCAGATCACAGCTGGACCTGACAACTAACATTTGGTGTTCAAACAGGTTTAGCATTTTGTAAACTAAACCTGAAAGTTCTAGCAAAATGAAAGTCAAGGGACGTGGAAGAGTTCGGTACTTGAATACTGAGAAACAATTGAGGGATGAGGGTCAAAGGGTGAATTCATATAGAGCTTAATGTTTTATCCTTCCGTTTAAAAATGACTCCTTAGAATCTGCAAAGAAGATTTATTTGCTAAGGACCTCTTTCCGTGGAGCAGGAAGCAGCAGCTGGTGGTGTTTTCATAATAATTTAGATATTCTGGCAAGCTATCAAAGTTCTAGGAGCATGGGATCTTAAAATTCTCTCCCCCTTTCCCTCTTATCTACTCTGACTGCGTGAGTTGATGGCTAATGTCATGCTCACTAGCATGGTACTCTCAAATCCCCTCCTTCTATCTTCTTGTTCCCTTGTCTTCTCTTGAAACTGGCAGCTCTTACCTTTGGAGTGAAATTACTGTCAGTAATTTCAAGCCCTTTGAAAAGGAAGGCTCCATTGAGATTCCACATGCCAAACTGACTTTAAAGGGGGGAGAATGGAAAAAGAGAGCAGTCACTTTGAATGATTTCAAAATGACTTTCTATATGCTTTTCCATAAAAAGCAGCAGCAATAGGAGCAAGAACAGGTTTAACTCAGAAAGGATTATCCTGCATGATGATTTATTATTCTTCTTAGGTTATAATTATGTGCTCAAATGATAATGATGGTAATAAAAGTGATCATTTACACAGAGCAATATTGTATGCCTTTTTAAAATGTTTTTATTGTGGATTGAGTGAAAGTTTATAGGAGCAGATCATCAGTTTTGCATTAAACAAATCATACACCTTGTTTTATTACAATGATTATAATCCCTTCCATGTACCATCAGTTAACAAACAGTATTTCTCTCTATTCACTTTAGCACTTTAAAAAAAAACACCAAAAAAACATACACAAAAAAACCACTCAGGCATATATAATAATTTATACCATCAAAGGGTATATTCTGCAAGTCTGCCTCCTGGCCACCAGCTCTTAGTCTCTCTCTTTCTATGAATCTAGAGTCCTCAGCTGCTCCCTCTCTCCATGTCCCCATCTCTGCCTCCATCTCTGGTATCACTGCTTCTCTGGATAAGGTCTCGCATTCCACTGTGCTCTTCTCCCTTGATGGTCCTAGGGCCTCTGTTTCTGGACTGTAAGATTAACTACTCCCCCATTTTTGTTACAAAACTTCTACTTTTACAACTGTGACAATCACAATTAGTCATGATAACAATTACTCATTGAATTATAAGAATGTTATCCCCATCTCTTTTAACTAGACCCATCTAGACAAGATGAAAACTATTCAGTGGGGACTCTTTTCCTCCCCACTCACTATTAAACTAAACTCCTTCTTGAAACCTTGTAAGCCAGTCACTTCGTGCCTTTACCACCCCTTGTATACATTTTTTAAATGTAATATATATGTATTATGATATTTAATTATCTTAAACCTATTGTTGTTGTTAAGTGCTGTCAAGTTGGTTCAGACTCATAGTGAACCTGTATAGGATTGCTAAGGAGTGGCTGGTGGGTTTAAACTGCCAACCTTGTGGTTAGCAGTCCAGTGCTTATCATACAGCACCACATCAGTACTCCATAAAACCCTGGTAGGGTGGCATGCTATTCCAGGTTTCAGAATAGAAACAGACCCAGGAGTCTGTATCCTTAGCCATTGCACCATGTTATCTTCATGTTTTGGGCTCCAGGTATTAAAAAATACCCAGGCATATTTTTAAAATATCTGTACTTTGTCAAACATGCCTTGCTAGAGTGACCTCAATCAAAATGTACTTCTATTCCTTGATGCCTCTGAGATATCATTGTTGTGTTGTTGTTAAGTACAGTCAGGTTGGTTCAGACGCATAGAGACTCTGTAATAGGGTTTCCAAGGCTTAAAAAAAAAAAATCTTTGTGGGAGAAGAAAGACTCATTTTTCTCCCACGGAGTGGCTGGTGAGCTCGAATTGCCGGTCTTGTGATTTATAGTCCAGTGCTTTTCCTTCAGAGTCACCACGTTCCACTGATACATGTTGTTGTTGTTGAGTGCTGTAGAGTCGATTCCAACCCATAGTGACCCTGTATAGGGTTTCCAAGGAGCAGCTCGTGAGTTCAAACCACCGACCTTGTAGTTCAAATGGCTTTGCAGTCTGGAGCATTAACCCACAGAGCCACACCAGGACTGAGACATCATACTAACCATTAAAATATTTGCTCAGCTGCTTCAGTGTGCTGACATTGCTGACTTCTTCTAAATCATACTTACAGCTCCCATTACAATTCATCACACTTGCATTTAATTACTTGTTTTTATTTTTGTGTTCTTATTTGAACTATGATTTTTAAAAATACAGTCATAGTATCTCGTCCATCCTTATGTTTTAAGTGACTGACCCATATTTTCTGGTTGATTGTGATATAAATGAGAATCAATATAATATGAAAATTGGTTGGAGTACAAGAGAAATTTCATTGCCAATTTTTTCTGTATCATTTCTAGGGATAACATTTTGTAAATGGCTTTGAGGAATCACAGTACCATCAATGAGTTTATCCTTCTGGGGCTATCTGCTGACCCCAAGGTCCAGGTTCTGCTCTTTGTGCTCTTCCTGGGGATTTACCTCTTCACTGTGATGGGAAACCTGATGCTGCTGCTGGTCATTAGGACTGATTCTCACCTCCACACACCCATGTACTTCTTCTTGAGTCACCTCTCTTTCATTGATCTCTGCTTCTCTTCAGTCACTGTACCTAAGATGTTGGAGAACCTCCTGTCTCAGAAGAAAACCATCTCTGTAAGTGGCTGCCTGGCTCAGATATTCTTTATAATTACCACTGGAGGAACTGAAACCTGCTTGCTCTCAGTGATGGCCTATGACCGCTATGCTGCCATCTGCCACCCGCTGCTCTATGGCCAGCTGATGAATAAACAGTGGTGTGTGCAGCTTGTGTGGGCCTCATGGGGCCTGGGCTTTCTGGATGCACTCATCAATATCATCCTGGCAACGAAAATGGATTTCTGTGATGCTTATATGATCCCGCACTACAGCTGTGAGTTGCCATCTATCTTCTCTCTATCTTGCTCTGATGTCTCCACCAACCTCATCGTCATGCTCTGCTCCATTATTCCACATGGAATTATCACTTTCCTTTTGATTTTTTTCTCCTACATCTGCATCATCTTCACCATCCTTAGCATCACTTCTACCTCCAACAGAAGCAAAGCCTTCTCCACCTGCTCCTCCCACCTCACTGCAGTGATCTTCTTCTATGGGTCAGCTTTTCTCCGCTATCTTGTGCCAACATCAGACTTGCCACTGGGGTTGATCTTCTCTGTGTTGTACAGCGTGATCACTCCCATGCTGAATCCCCTCATTTACAGCCTGAAGAACAAGGAGGTAAAAGCATTTGTGAGAAGAACACTAGAAAAGTACTCACAGAGTTTTCCGTGGCGGAATAACGAGAAAGAATAAGAGGGATTTCAGTTAAAAATACTTGTAGGAAGACATTTAAGAGAACTATCTGACTGCTCGTTCGGTAAAACAAAATCAGAAATGCCTAAGAATGAAACACAGACCGATTATAGAACTGATCATTAGTTCAATCCCTCTCAGAGGCAAAAGAAGGGATTAAATACTCATGTCAAACTATAAAATTTTATTACAAATATGTTCACCAATAATTCTCTCATATGTGTGTCTGGTGTATTTTTATGCATGTGTGTGTGTGTGAAGGTTTGTTTGGTATAGATTCTCTATCATTATTTGGAGTTTAAGTTTGGGAAAGGCACTAAAAGTCGTAGTTTTTCTAAATAGAAAAGTGTCTGAATTTTGGGAGTAGGAAGGTCATAAAGAGTTCATAGGAGTTTAGGGGAATGAGTTCTAGTTATATTTTCAGGGAGCAAAATGAATGAGCCACCATAATAGGAATATAGCCTTCCCAAATGTTTGTTATCACTTCTAGCATAGCTTATCTGGTTGTGTTCATTTCCCAGTCTTAAGTGGGCCCACAACCTGGTAGCGTAGTGGTTACGAGTCAGGCTGCTAACCACAAGGTCAGAAGTTTGAAACTAGCAGCCATTCCCTGGGAGAAAGATGAGGCTTTTTGCTCCCGTAAAGATTTAAAGCCTCGGAAACTCTATACAGGGTCACTATGAGTCAGAACTGACTCCACAGCGCACCACCACAGTCTTAGGAAGAAGGACTCTTTTAGGAAAACAGGGCAGAAAAAGATCAGAAATATTAGGGCAATGCAGAACCCTAGTGTATCTGAGGTAATCACTAGACCAGTGAATATCAGGGTCTGCAGAAGAAAGACTAAAGTTCTCTTCAGAACTCTTCCATAATGCTTAAAGATAGGACTTTGGAATAAAAGGAGTGTGTAAGACTACTTCCAAAATAAGCATTTGCAGGTTAGGTTACCGGCAGATTTGCAGAATAGGACCTACTTGGTAACCTCTGCCATTTCTTTGTAGATTCTTCCCAATCTTTGATACTTTTGTTAAGTGCCCAGGGCTACACTATTTTCCTAGAAGAGTCTTAGATTTCCTTAGTGACCAAGGAGTCAACTTGGACTTATAGTGATCGAAAAGAATAGTGATGGTGGTTATGTGCCATTGAGTCGGAACTGACCCATAGCAACCCTCCCTGTACAGGGTTTCCAAGGATGTAAATCTTTATGGAAGCAGAAAGCCTCATCTTTCTCCTGCGGAACAGCTGGTAGTTTCACACAGCTTACCTTGTGGTTCGCAGACTGATTCGTAACCACTACGCTACCAGAGCTCCTTACAGAAAAGAGTAGAACTGCAGTGTAGAAGAGTTTTCAAGCCTGTAATCTTTATGAAAACAGTTTGCTACATGTTCCTCCTGTAGAACAACTAACTGGTGGGTTCAAACCACTGGCCTTGCCGTTAGCAGCAGAGTGTTAACCAATGGGCCACCAGGGCCCCTTTCTTTCTGCTTTTAAACACACACACACACAACTTCTTATTATGATTTAGGTGAAAGTTTACAGAGCAAATTGGTTTTCTATTTACCAGTTCATACACCTTTAGTTTTGTAACATTGATTGCAATCTCTACAATTGAACGACATTCTTTCCACTTCCTCCCTGTTTACTGTTTCCATTTATTCTTCTCTGTTTTCTATTCTTGCCTTCTGAACTTTATACCCCAGCAAATGCTACCCTTTTGATTTGGTATGATTGATTGTTCAAAGTGTGTGTACCTCCCTGGTGTGGTTTTTCACTTTTTAAGCCTGTCTACTGTTTGGACTCCATGGCACATAATCACCACCACCATTGTTTGGATGGAGTCCTGGTGTGGCCCTGCGGGTTACTGTGTCAGACTGTAAAGCTATTTGAACTGCAAGATCGGTGGTTCAAGCTCACCAGCTGCTCCTCGGAAACCCTATACAGTGTCGCTATGGGTCAGAACCACCACCACAACATTGTTTGGATGGACTTCCAGTGTGGTGTTATAGGATCAATACCGGACTGCAAACCACAGGTCGGCAATTCAAACCCACCAGCTGCTCCTTGGAAACCCTATACAGGGTCGCTATAAGTCGG
>NW_006408595.1:15393343-15395358 GCF_000296735.1 Chrysochloris asiatica
CGGCACTTAACAACAACAACAACAACAAACAAATACCTGGATTCCTGTTGTGGCGCTGTAGGATCAGCACTGAACTGCAAACCACAGGTCGGCAATTCAAACCCACCAGCTGCTCCTTGGAAACCCTATACAGGGTCGCTATAAGTCGGAACTGACTCCACGGCATGTAACAACAACAACATTGTTTAGCTGAAAGTTGAGCCACAAGGTTAAAGGTCACTACGTTCCAAGCTTGGAGGATATCTAAGGAGAGCTGGTAGTGTAGTGGTTACGAGCTGGCTGCTAACCTCAAGGGTCATAGTCTCAGTGGCTCTACCAATCCCTATCAGACTAGTAAACTTGGTCTTTTTTATGATTTTGAGTTTTGTTTCACCTCTTCCTCCCACTTTATCCAGGACCTTCAATTATGATTCCTTTCAGAGTGGTCACAGGGCTCCTTTCTTAGGTACTTATTTGTCCAATAACAGTTTGCTGAAACTGAATTTAAATGTCTTTTACTCTAATTATACATTTCTATAATAATGCATTCATTTAAATACTATCATCAAAACATTCCCAAATTTCATGTATACTAGAAACATGTTAGCCCCTCCAATATTTTATGCTATTTTTTCTTGTCTTTTGAAGAATTTGAAAAATTATTCTTTGATTCCAAGGCATTTCACCTTGGTCATAATTTTTAAATGCTTCTCTGTAAACTATCTTTAATAGAAGATTCATCATACTTGTATCTTTAAAATGTTACTTTCTTTTTGCTACTTTTACTCATATTTGGGCACTTATACTACCACACTAAAAATTATGGATCATTGCATACCTGTTCAATATTTAGTTTTGAATAACAAGGTACTGCTCTGTGGAGAGCAAGTGTGAGAGTATGGCATGGATGCAACAACACAATGTAGTGTTTGTTAATCCCTTTCAGTTACCTTTTCACTAGATTCAAAACAAAAGGTTAACTAGGTTATGTAGTACTCATTAGTATTAGCCAAGATTTTCCAATTTTAAAGAAATTGAATTTCAATGATCAAAAGCTTATGTATAGAGAAATGATATGTCAATCTTCCTTGCTTTCATGTATTCTTATGTTTATTAACCCATTTCTTGGTGCTTCTTCTACTTGATTTCAGGGAAAGAAGTCACCCAGCTTTCTCCTGACAAGGAGGGTGGTATTGCAAACGCAACGTTAGGGCATCATGACTCCTTCCCCATCTCATCCACTCACTCTCATTCACTTACTACCATTGAGTCAATTCTATATAGGGTTTTCAAGACTGTAAATCTTTATGGGAAAAGGCAGTCTCTTGGAGTGGTCCAGTGTTTGTCCTACAGTTTAAACCACCAATCTTGTGGTTGGAAGCCCAATGCTTAACTTACAGTGCTACCAGGGCTCTTTCCTTCCCCTTCTGGTGGTAGTGGCAATTGTGTGTTGTGGAGTTGGTTCTGATTCATAGTGGCCCCGCATAGGGTTTTCAAGGCTGTAAATCTTTATGGGAGCTTCTTCCCTTTCTTATTGTTGTTAAGTGCCATCTAGTCAGTTTCATATATCCCACCTGAATTTAGAGGTCATCTGAAGAACATATTTGATACATTAAACACTAAAGACTGAAGACCAGAAGAGATGTGAGATGAAATCAAGAATATCATACATGAAGAAAGCAATAAGTCATTAGGAAGAGAAGAAAGAAGGAAAAGGTCAAAATGGATGTCAGAAGAGACACTGAAACTTGCTCTCCAGTGTAGAGATGCTAAACAAATGGGAGAAATGAGGAGGTCCAAGAGCTGAACAGAAAATGTCAAAGATCAGCTCAAGAAGATACAGCCAAATATTACAACAAAGTGTGCAAAGATCTGGAATCAGAAAACCAAAAAGGAAGAACACACTCAAAATTTCTCAAGCTGGGGGAACTGAAGAAAAAATACAAGCCTCAAATTTTGTTATTGAAAGTTTCTTTGTGCAAATTATTGAATGATGCAGAAAACATCAAAAGAAGATGGAAGGAATATAGAGTCAC
>NW_006408595.1:15396239-15403921 GCF_000296735.1 Chrysochloris asiatica
AGTGAAGAGGACTTAGAACATTTACTGATGAAGATCAAAGAGCACAGCCTTCAGTATGGATTACATCCCAATGTAAAGAAAACAAAAATCTTCACCACTGGACCATTAAACAACATTCTTATCAACAAAGAAAAGATTGAAGTTGTCAAGAACTTCATTTTTCTTGGACCAACTATGAACACTCATGAAAGCAGCAGTCAAGAACTCAAACGATGTATTGCATTAGGCAAATGTGCTAGACAAGACCTTTTTAAAGTGTTGAAGAGCAAAGATGTCAACTTCATGACTAAGGTGTGCCTGACCCAAGCTGTGGTATTCTCAATAACCTCATATTCATGTGAAAGTTGGACAGTAAATAAGGAAGACCATAGAAGAATTGATGCATTTGAGCGATGGTGTTGGAGGAGAATATTGAAAGTGCCATGGGCTGCTAGAAGAACCAATAGATTTGTTTTGGAAGAAGTGCAGCCAGAGTTCTCCTTGGAGGCCAAGATGGCCAAAATTCATCGCTCATATTTTGGACATATTGTCAGGAGGGACCAGTCACTGGAGAAGGATATCATGTTTGGTAAGGTGGAGGTTCAGAGAAAAAGAGGAAGACCCCAATGAGATGGATTGGCCAAGTGGCAGCATCGATGGACTCAAGCATGGCAACAATAGTGAAGTTGGCCCAGGATTTGGGCAGTGTTTCGTTCTGCTGTGCATAAGGTCGTTATGAGTTGGTACTGACTCAATGACACCTAACAACAACAACAAGTTGGTTTCAACTCATAACAACTCTGTATAGGGTTTCTGAGGAGCCACTGGTGAGTTTGTGCTGCCAACCTCGTGGTTCAAATTGACCTTGTGGTCCAGTGTTTGTCCTACAGTGCCATTGTGATTTAAAATGCCAAAAGGCTTTTCAAGGAGGGATGGAAAAGGAGAGCAGTCACTTCTAGTGATTTCCAAATTACTTCATTATAAGCATTTTCATAAAAAGCAGCAGCAACAGTGGTAGGGACAGCTTTAATTGTGAGAGGGGATTATCCTGTATGTTGCTGTGGTTCTTGTTGAGTCTGTTCGAATCATATCAACCCTATGCACAGCAGATAGAAACACTGCCATGTCCTGCACCATCCTCACATTGTTGCTCCCACTGTGTCAATCCATCTCCCTGGGGATATTCCTTTTATTCACTGACCCTCCACTTTCCCAAGTATAATGTCCTTCTCCAGAGGCTGAACCCTGCTGATAATATGTGCAAAGTACAAGAGACTAAGTCTCATCATTTTTGCTTCTAAAGAACATCTGGCTGTACTTCTTCCAAGACAGATTTATTTTTGTTCTTCAGGCAGTCCATGGTACTTTCAATATTCTTCCCAACACCGTAATTCAAATGCATTGATTCTTCTACAACCTTTCCTATTCATTGTCCAACTTTCACATGTATATGAGGCAACTGAAGATGCCATGACTTGGATCAGGCACACCTTAGTTCTCAAATTGACATCTTTGCTCTTTAAATCTTTAAAGATGTCTTTTGCAACAGATTTGCCTAATGCAATCCTTTGTTTGATTTCTTGATTCCTGCTTCCATGAGCTTTGATTGTAGATCCAAGCAAAATAAAGTCTTTGATAACTTCAATCTAGTCTCCGTTTAGCATGATGTTACCTGTTGGTCCAGTGGTGAGGATTTGCGTTTTCTTTACATTGATGTGCAAACCATTCTTTAGACTGTATTCTTTGATCTTCATCAGTATTTTAAATTTTCTTCACTTCCAGCCGGCATGGTTGTGTCATCTACATATATCAGACTGTTAATGAGTCTTCCTCCAATTCTGATGCCACATTCTGCTTTCATCTGGTCAGATTATTTGCTCAGCATATAGATTGAATAAGTATAGTGAAAGGATACAAGTCTAGCACACACCTTTCCTGATGTGAAAATATTCACTATCTCCTTGCTTTGTTCAAACAACTGGCTCTTGGTCTATATTCAAGTTCCTCGTGAGCACAATCCAGTGTCCTGTAATATCCATTCATCACAATGTTATCCATAGTTTAAACACACTTGAATGCCTTTCATAAAACACAAGTGAAGGTCTTTCTGAAATTCTCTGCTTTTAGTAAAGATCCATCTGATGTCAGAAATGTTACCCCTGATTCCAAGTCTTCTGAATTTAGTTTAAATTTCTGGCAGTTCCTTGTCAATGTACTGCTGCAATAATTTTTAAATTATCTTCAGCAAATTTTTACTTGCAGGTGATCTTAATGATACTGTTTTATGATTTCTACATTCCACTTATTTTGAATAGGCAAAAATATGGATCTCTTCCAATGGTTTTGCCAGGTATCTGTCTTCCACACATTTCTTGGCAGTTGTTGAAACCTTTCAATGTGTGTTCTGTCAATTCCTAGAACCTAGTTTTTTCACCAATATTTTCAGTGAAGTTTTGACTTCTTCCTTCAATACCATTTATTCTTGATCAGATGCTACCTCTTGAAATGATAGAGCACCAACCATTCTTTTTGGTTCAGTGACTGTATGTATTCCTTTCATCTTCCTTTGATACTTACTGTATCATTCAATGTTTTGCCCATAGACTCTTTCAATAAATCAACTTTAAGGCTTGAATTTTTTTCTTCAGTTCTTTTGGCTTGAAAAATATTAAGCATGTTCTTTTTTTTGTTTTTGCACATTTCATTACAATACTTTTGTATTCTTGAGCTGCCCTTTAAAATTTTCTGTTTACTTTTTTTACTTCCTCATTTATTCCACTTGTTTTAGCTTCTATATGCACAAGAGCAAGTTTCAGAGTCTCTCCTGACATCCATTTTGGTTTTTTCTTTCTTTCTTTTCATTTCAGTGACCTTTTGCTTTCTTCCTATCTTATGTTTTTAATGTCATCAGATAACTTTTTGGTCTTCAGTCACTAGTGTCTAACACATCAACTCTGTTCTTGAAATGGTCATTAAATTCAGATAGAATATATTCAAGGTCATGTTTTGGCTCTTGTGAACTTTAAAATTTTTTCTTCAGCTTCAGATTGAACTTGCATATGAACAATTGATGGTCTGTTCCACAGTCAGCCCTGACCTTATTTTGGTTGATGATATTGAGCTTCTCCATTGTCTCCTACCACAGGTGTAGTTAATTTGATTCCTTTATAGCACATCTGGTGGTAGTCGTTCATGTTGTTGAAAACAGGTATTTGCAATGAATACGTCACTGGTCTTGCACTATTCCATCATGTGATCTCCAGCATCATTTCTATCTCCAAGACCTTATTTTCCATCTATTGATTCTTCTTGGTTTCAAACTTTTGCATTCCAATCACCAATAATTATAAATTGATTGTATGTTTGATCAATTTAGACTGCATAAACTGGTTGTTATTGTTAAGTGCCATGAAGTTAGTTCTGACTCACAGCAACCCTGTATAGGGTTTCCAAGGAGCAGCTGGTGAGTTTGAACTGCCAACTTTGTGGTTCAAACCTACCTTGTGGTCAACACATTAACACACAGCACCATACCAGGACACTACATAAATTTGGAGAATTCTTCAATTCCATCATCACTGGCATTAGTGGTTGGCACGTAAATTTCAAATATTGTGGTATTAACTGGTCTTCTTAGTAGGCATATGGACATTATCCTATCACAGACAGCATTGTACTTCAAGATAGATCTTGAAATGTTCTTTTTGACAATGAATGAAATGTCAGTTTGCCATTCCTAGTATAAAAATCTATATGATTAATTCAGTCACATGGCCATAGTCAGTTTCCAGTGAGACTGGGCAAAGCAGTCTCTATAAAGCCATTGTCATGAAAGAAGAGGCGAATGGGCACTGAAGATAACCAGCAGTCTTCTATGTTCCTTCATCTCTAAAATTCTGGTTTCTACCTCCTCCACACTACTAACACTGCTTGCCATAAAGTCCAAGCACAAGCCCATTGCTGTCCAATCGATTTCAATTCATAGTGACCTTTTAGGCCAGAGTAGAACTGTCCCTTAAGGTTTCCAAGGCTTTATGAAAGCAGACTGCCACATCTTTCTCCCAGGGAGAGACTGCTAGGTTTGAATCACTGATTTTTCAGTGAGTAATCAAACACTTAAACCACTGTACTACCAGAGCTCCTTACCATGCCACCAACAGCCAGATGCAATGGCTATATCTCAGTTCTCGTCTGTGTTATCTGTAAGCAGCATTTGATATTGTTGACCACTCCTTTTTTTCAGCTTGCTCTTTTTAAGCCAAGTTCATTGAGGCATCATTTACATCTATTAGAATGCATCCTTTTAAGGTATATAGTTCTATGAGTTTAGACATATAGTACAGTCATGTCTGGTTTCTTTCACTTAGCATAATGCTTTTGAGATTCATCCATGAATAGCTCTCTTTCATTGTTGAGTACTGTTTCACTACATAAATATGCCACAAAGTGTTTAGTCATTTACCAGCTGATGGGTATTTGTGTTGTTTCCAGTTCATAGTAATTACAAATAAAGCTACTGTAAAATTAAAAAAAAAAAAAAAAACCAAAACTATGTGATTGTCTGATGCAAAATAGCCATGCTAGTCATTTCAGCTCATTAATGCCCCAGATATCAATATTTATGCATGCCATTTAATTTTTGACACCTTCCAATTTTCCTACATTCATATTTTGTGCATTCCTCATTCAGATTATTAACAAATATGTGCAGTTGTTTCTTCTAATTTTTGTGTTGTGCTTCATCAGCAAATGAAGGTCCTGAAGACTCTACTCCATTCATATTATTATGGTCAACTGCTTTCAGGAAGCAGCTTTTCCCCAATATTGTTTTGCGTGCCTTCTAACCTGAGGGGCTCATCTTCTGGCACTAGATCAGAAAGTGTTCAACTGTTATTCATAATGTTTTTAGTGGCTTACCACTAAGAAATGGTCTTCCTCTTCTTCCTAGTCTGTCTTTATATGGAATCTCTGCTGAAATCTATTCACATAGATTCCCATCACTGGTATTTAAATACAGGTGATATAGTTTCCAGCATCACAGCAACATACAAGCCACCACAGTATGACCAACCGACAGATGAGTGGTGGTATCCTGCATGAGGACTTGTTGTTTTTTTTAGGCTACAATTATGAGCACAAATAATAATGCAGTTAACATTAATGATGATTTATAAAGAGCAATATTGTGTAGGTTTTAAATGTATTTTATATATTTCATATTTAATTCTCCTAAAACACTCTCACTGTGGTTGTGATAGTTGTGGTTTGTGTCAACTTGGGTCAGGATTCTCAATGGTTTGGCTATTAAGATATAGCAGTCTCTATGATGAGATCCATTATGAACAGCCAGTCCATTGAAAGGACATTTCCCTGGGTGTGTGGCCTGTAACATCATTTATCTTACAAAAATAAAAGGAAAGACAAGAGACCAGAGAAGGAAGATTTTATTACCATCAAGAAAGAACAGGAAAGGAAGGACATCCTTTGGACCTTGGGGACCCTTCACTGTGAAGCTCCTAGATCCAGGAGAAAACTGATGCCAAGATGCAGGCATAGCTCCAAGGAACACTGGACCTACAAATGCTGAAAGGAGACAATGAACTTTCTCCATCGTCAGCATAAAGAGAAACCTTCCCCTAAATCCCACACTCTGAATTTGGACTTCTAGTCTCCTAAATTGTCAAAGAACAAATTTCTGCTGGTTAAAACCATCCACATTTAGTATTTCTGTTATAGCAGCACTAGATAACTAAGACAGTGTTATATTACTCAGTTTTCAGAATGGACATACACACACCCTTAGTCACTGCACCACATTGTCTACCCACATGTTGTTGTTGTTGTTAAGTGCCATTGAGTCAGTTCAGATGTATAGCAACTGTGTATAGGACTGCCAAGGTTGTAAATCATTGCTTGAGCAAAATGTCTCCTTTTTCTCGTGGGGAGTGGCTGCTAGGTTTGAACCACCAAACTTGTGGGTTGCAGTCCTGTGCTTATTATATGGAGCCACCACACTCCCACCCACATTTAGGCTGTATGTATTAAGAAAGTCCCATAATTACCATATTTTATCAAAATGTCTTACTATTTCCCAATCCTGACTATTGTTGCTGTTTAGTACTGTTGAGTTCGTTCTGACTCATAGCGACCCTGTATAGTGTTTCATAGGCTGATAGATTTGAACTGCTGACCTTGTGGTTAGCAGCCCAGGGCTTATCCTTCGTTGTCACACCAGGACTAGGCTATTACTACAATCAAAATATGCTTCCATTCCTTGATTCCTCTGAGACATCACAATCACCTTTAAGAGCTTTCCTAACTACTTATTTCAAAGTACTAACATTACTGACTTGTTCTAAATAACACTTATGTGATTACGTTTAATCACACTTTGATTTAATTGCTTGTTTTTATGTTTGTGTTTATCTCTGAACTGCGATTTTTGAAGAAACATGGATCATTTATTTTCCATCATGATGTTTTGGTGATACTGATAAAACTTGACCCATATTTTCTGGATGGTTATGATGTTAAATGAGAACTGATATAAAATTTATGGGGAAAATGGGTTGGAGTACAATAGAAATTTCACTGTCGTGTTTTTCTATATCACCTTTTAAGGATAAAACTTTGTAAATCGTCTTAGGAAACTGCAGTACCATCAGCGAGTTCATTTTAGGATTAACAGATAGCCGAGGAGGATGAACTCGCTGATGTTGTTGTGGATCTCAGGACTGATTCTACCTTCAACATACCCATGTACTACTTCTTGATCACCTTTCTTTCATTGATCTCTGCTTTTCTTCAGTGGCCATGCCCGAGACACTGAAAAACCTCCTATCAATCTTGAAAGACAGCCATCTTAGTACAGGGCTGCCTAGCTCAGATAATATTCTTTATGTTGATCACTGGAGCTGCTGAAGCTGTCTGCTCTCAGTAATGGCCTATTGCCACTATGCTGCCATTTGTCAACTTCTCTTCTATGAGCTAGTGATGCATAAACAGTGATATGCAAATTAAATAAATTAACCAATTAAAAGACAGAAATTGGCAGATTAAAAAATCCAATAATATATATTATAGAAAAGGCTCACTTTAATGAAAACTTTCATTGTTAATTAAGTGACGATTTACAGAGCAGCTCATCATTTCATCTCAATGATTGCAATCCCCTCTACATAACAATAGTGATCTCACTTCCTCCTTGTGGTTCTTATTTCCATTCCACCCTCCTTTCAAACACCTCTGACCTTTGTCTGCCTCCATAAATGTGCATGTTGGGAGTTTATACAATTTAATGAATCAAACAGTTTTATTAAAATGTAATATAAAAAGGATGTGGAGGCAGCATGTAGCCTCCTCTGACTTCACAAAGGGGAAGAAGAATAAAAGGCAGATTCCTATGAGGCTGAGGTCAATGATGCCTTGACATTCCAACTTTCTTTGCCAATTCTGACACCAGCAGTCCCTGCCACAGCATTCTCTACTTCTCATCTAGGTTTGACCACACAGAAGTCACAGACCAAACTCAAAATTATGAAGGTCATTAGGAAAGTTGTTGTTGTTGTTGGGTGCCATCGAGTCAGTACCAACTCATAGCAACCTTATGCACAGCAGAACAAAACACTGCCTGATCCTAGGCCAACCTCACTCCTGTTACCACGCTTGAGTCCATTGATGCTGCCACTTGGCCAATCCATCTC
>NW_006408595.1:15404911-15406859 GCF_000296735.1 Chrysochloris asiatica
ATCAGCAATGATATCCCTCATTCCATGGCCTCTTCTGAATCCGGCTTGAACCTCTGGAAGTTCTCTGTCAATGTATGCTTGCAGTCGTTTCTGTATTATCTTTAGTAAAACTTTACTCACATGGAATATCAAAAAGATTGTCCCCTCTGGTTGGGGCTAAAGCCGCCGAATACCAGGTAGGGTATTCTCTGGTGAAAAGGGAGGGGGAATCTCACGTAGGAAGCACTCATAGAACAACTCCAGAGCTCGGGATCTACCATAAGATGTAGGATGTCAGTTTCCCTCACTCTCAAGTGAAAAAAATCATGATATTAAGGAAAGCACAGGCGATTTAGGAATCTGGAGACTGGACTGCCTCAGTGACTACCCCGCCCGGGCAGAGTTTAGAGAGCAGGGCTAAAGCCAGCCTGGCTCAGAAAGCAGCACTTTCAGCAAAAAAAGAAAAGAAAGAGTCATGGGAAACTACACATCTCTCTCTCTCTCTCTCTCTCTCTCTCTCTCTCTCTCTCTCTCTGTCCCAACTTTGTTTCTCAGCCCGGGCATCAGGTGGGGCAGTTTTCCCACTGTACTGAGAAAGGAAGCTTGACGGGGACTTATAATGTCACCTGTGGGCCCAAAATCTGAGGCTGTGTTTCCGAGCCGGGGCAGGGCACCTCGCCTTTCTCCCAGGTAGCAGCTTGGAATTTCCAGCTATTGTCCTTGCAATCTGCGGCTGCTGTGCTGCTTGAGCTCCCTGTGTAGAATCAACACAAAGCAATCTGTAAAATACCAGCTAACAGGACTCAACCATCCCAAGATTTGTGCTGAGCACACCCAGATAACTAACTGACCTTCAGAGACAAAAACAGTGGAAGATCTTTCTCCCATTAACTTCCCAATATCTACCTGCACACCTATATGTAATGAATGGAGGAGGGGCCTGAGAGAGGGGTCACCTTCACCCCCTGCTTGAGGCTTCTAATTGCACACACACAGGGTAGCACGGGATAGTCAATCACAGCTTCATTTCTGCTCCAAAGTGGTGATTTTTGTCTATGTGTTTATATTACTTCTGCTTTTGGTCCTTTGATCACACATCTTTCCTGGAGGTGGCAGTTTTTCCTCCATACGTCACTGAAGAAGAGGCAGCAAAGCTATAAGCATACCCCATAATATTCCACCAGTGAGACAAGACCCAACAACACCTACTACGCATTATAGGTGATAAGAGAAGCCTATCTCCTGATCATATTCACCAGGAGATACCCAGTAATCAAACAACCAATGTTCAAATGTTCATTTAAACTTAAAAAAAAATAACAAAAATAATAATCATGACGAATAAGAAGCAACAAACTTTATTGAAACATGTCCCAAAACAGAAGAGAGTATCTGATGCAAATGAGCTGGATACAGACAAAGGCTTATAGAGGAGGAAGAGCAGGTTCTGGATATGCCTGAGAAGGAATTCAGAAGAACAATATGGAAACATTCAAATGCTCCAAAAAGGAGTGGAGCAAAATAAGGAAGAAGTAATGAAAGTACTGCAGGAACAATCAAATAAGATTGATACAGCATTGAAAACAATTCAAAACCTGCAAAAAGATGTCCAGATGATCAATAATAAGATATCAGAAATGAACAATATGCTGAAAGGGGAAAGGAGCAGATTAGAAGAGATGGAAGCCAGAACTAGCAAGCTGGAAGACAAGATAGAAGAGCAAGCATTTAAAAGGATAAAACAATCTGAACAGAGTCTAAGATTCATGCTGGATTACATGAAGAGGAATAATGTAAGAATTATTGGCATTCTGGAACAAGAAGAATCAGAGAAATCCACAGAGGAATAGTTAAAGAGCTTCTGGAAGAAAATTTCCCTAATATCTTGAAAGATGAGAAGATAAACATTCAAGAAGCCCAATGTACCCCAGCAAGGATAGACCCCAAAAGAAAGTCTCCAAGGCATATA
>NW_006408595.1:15430217-15430770 GCF_000296735.1 Chrysochloris asiatica
CTGTCTGCTGCTCTACAAGTTTTCATCTGCAAGCACTATCGCTGACAATGTTTGGCTGCCATTCATAAGATTTTTCACTGGCTTAAATATTCAGAAGTAGTCCACCTCTCTTTCTTCTTAGTCTGTCATAGTCTGGAAGCTCAGTTGAAACCTGTCCACCATAGGTGACCCTGCTGGTATTTAAAATACCAGTGGCATAGTATCCAGCATCACAGCAACATGAAAGTCACCACAGTATGACTAAGTGATAGATGAATGGTAGCAGCTGTAGACTAGGGTTAGTAAGTATCTATAAAAGACCTTTTAGCAATTACTTTAGATATTGAGATCATAGAGTCTATTGCACTACTCAACTCTGATATTGTACTGCAAAAGCAATTACAGAGAAATAAATTAAGATCAGGACTATCTTCCTATAAAACTCTATTTACAAACTAAACAGTGAGCTCAATTTGGCCTGTAGTCATAGTTGAGCACCTTTGGAGTTTATACAAGTTAATGAACCAAAGTGTTCTGTGAGAACCTAATATTAAAAGAGTGTAGAGACAGCATC
>NW_006408595.1:15432253-15437468 GCF_000296735.1 Chrysochloris asiatica
CCTCCTTAGGGTTCCATGTACCTTATTTGCATGGTCTCACACCCACAAGGCCACAAGGGTACCATGTTCCTTATTTACATTATTAGCAAGTCTATCTAATTGCATTTATGGGCCACAAGCACCTCACACTTGCATAGTCCTACCCAGTCATGTGGTGGGAGTTAAAAAGACTATGACTAGTTATAAAAGAATTCATTGCACTACAGAGTATTGTTACTATCCTTAACAATTTAAGATTTTTCTAGTATCCTATTTGACTAGATTTTAAATTTATAGAGCAGTAATTTCAGTACTCTGAGTTCACCCTTTTGCTGCAAACAATTTTTATACTATTTAGTGGCATCAGCATATCTCAAGAACCTCAAGTTTAAAATGTGAATATAGCCCTGATTCCTCTCTTTAATTTGCCATAATCATCCATCAGTGATTAGGACTGTTACTCTAACTTCTTAGAAGTTCTCTACCTCTTTTGCCAGAGCCCTAGCTTAGGGTTTCATTATTTCTGAATTAAGTTATAGTTGGTCTTCTGGTTAATCTCCTTTCCCACCTCAAATCCATCTTTTATGAAAAGATAGTTTAACTCTTTTACCTAATGTGACATGGCCCATAAGGAGCTGGTAGCCTAGTAGTTACAAATCAGGCTGCGAACTACAAAGTCAGCAGTTCGAAACTACCAGCTGTTCTGCGAAAGAAAGATGAAGCTTTCTGCTTCCGTAAAGATTTACAGCCTCAGAAACCCTGTACAGGGTCGCTATGAGTCGGAACTGACTCCACAGCATATAACAACAACAAAATGGCCCATGTGACAGTTTATTATTTATTTGTAGGAGTTATTTTCATATCCTAGTATTCTTCCTTGTTTTGTCTGCATGTTGTAATGTTCTCAAATCATATCTGATTATGTAATGCCCTTCATGAAATCATCCTTGATTCTGTAATATTGTTTCTATAATATTATGTTACCTGTAATGTGACTTTATGTCATTGTTGCTATGTGCCATTACACTGCTTCTGGCTCATAGTTACCCTGTATAGGGTTTCCAAGAAGTGGCTGGTGGGTTTGAACCACTGCTCTTGCTGTCCTTATCCTATAGTACCACACTTGCAGGTATAAAATGTCTGACTTAGAAAAATATAAATATGTGAAGTATATGAAGAATTTGGTAAGCAACCTTAAAGCGGACTTTAAATGTTTGCAATTAATATATGTAAAGTAGATTTGAGACAAAAGTCTAGTTGACCTCCATAATCTCTGACCTTGAAGTTGATATGACAGTCCACTAATCTTTTACTCTGGAGAGATGTCGAGAACTGGCCTCGACATGAGAGTTTGGTTCACGAAGTTAGGAGATCTGGCAGCGACAGAGAAAGATAAAGAGTACACAAAAAGACACAACAAGAGAGACAAGAAGACAACCCGAGACCAGAGTGGATGTGACACTGGCGCCAGACAGATCCTGCATTGTAAACATCATGGCATGCAGGCAGTATGCACACCTTATCAACTGCAATGCCTGCCCGTAATGCATGCCCTACAAGCAGTAATGCATGAGGGCTTCAGTCTGCGCCTCCTTTTTATTTAAGGGAGGAGCTTTACACAAAGGAAGGTGGGGATTATTAAGACAGGGTACAGAAGTGAAATGTGATTAATCATTCAAAGCAGGACACAATGATTTATAGGGACAAATTCTAAAACATACATCACAAATTGTCTTGATAATCTAACATCCTTAATTTTCTAGAAATTCAAGCAAATTGTTATATAGTACTTTTTAGGTTCGAATCCCAAGGCAGCAACTCCAGGTTTCTCAAGGCTAATTAACATACCTATAGCACCTAATCTTCAGTGAGAAAAGGATTCAAAAGGTCTGAAAGGAGTCCAGCTGTTTCGGCTACCTGGCCTAGGCTTGCAGGAGGAAGGAGGATGCCTATGTTAATGGTCTGCACCTGAGGACATTTGAGAAAGCTGACAACTTTTTATTATTCTTTGAAAAAAACCCCAGAAGCCACCAATCTACTTTCAGTGAATTCCTTAGGGGAATTTTTCTCCAGAGTCTCCCAGCAAATTTGCCCTAGGAACTTTTAGGCCTTGGCTTTAGAAGAGGTTTTTGTTTTAATATTTGTCCATGGGTATCAAGGGCTCATGTATTAAGTTAATATCAAACATAACTGAATAATCTGATAAAGAACAGTTTTGTTATGTCTGCCAGGTGGCCAGAGTTTGTTCCTCAGAGAGATTTTGTTCCCAGAATTTTAAGCACTGCCAACACAGTGGAGACATTAAGAGAGGCACATAAGAAACCATTTTCTCAGAAGCTACAATTACTGGAGTTCGAAGCATAGAATGAATAAGACCAAAGAAAATTATACAGAGCTAGCCCAACAGTGAGTTTGTAAAAGCCAATGAACCCAGGACATCCGGAGATTACTTCCTTGGGCCCTCAGGGTCCCTGGCTAGCAAGCCTGAGAGCGGCCATAGTGTTGGATTTTCGTCCATGTCACCAGTCCTCAGCATCTCAGTACTTGCAGTCTACTACAGAGAGACAACATAACATTCTAGTCTTTAACATCACATGAGTCCCTACCTAACCTGTGAAGCCATGGTGAAGAATTCAAATACAAACCCTTAATTTCTGCACATTCACGGACAAGTTAGAAATGAAAGAGAATTTTGTAGTCTCTTATTTTATCAGAAATCTTAGAGCCTATTAAGACTCTACCTGCCACCACCTCCTTCAGACCCTAAATATATGAGACTTTCGCTGAGTTTGGCTGGTGGTCAAGGTTTCTTCTAAGACCATCCAGAAAAGATAAAATCTTGAAGAGTAAAGATTTGAACTTGAACCATTCAACATTGCAATTGTTAGTTGTGATTCTCTGTTTCTAAATTAATATCTTGAAATCTTACTTGTGTCCTGCCATAATTACCTTACAATGAAACAAAATGAGTTTATGCATGTTTAACCTGAGCATTTCTTTATTTATGTTTAAGGTGAAACCCCATAGGACACTCATCATAAATCTCGACTCTATCTTCTCTCCTTGTGTATACTATATTTTCCCACTTTTTTAGTGATTCTTTCAATGGGCAGAGGTTCTTAATTTCTGTCTTAAATATGATTAAGCTAAATGTATTAATCATTTGTTTTATGAGATATATGCATTCATATAGATCCCTTTAAGTGCCATCAGAGGGGCTGTGATCCTAAGCACAACAAAAGAAAACAACACTCACGACCTACCATCATCACATTGTTATGTTTGAGCCCATTGGTGTAGTCTATATCTATTTACGCATAGATACGTGCACACGCACACATAGATTTTTCAAAGCTATTCACATGTATTTTTCAATATGGTGAAATTAGTCATATCAAACACAGCTGCAACCATTAAATACAAACAAAAATAGATGTGTGAACTCTTAAGATGTATACAAATAAATTTTATAATCAGATGATTAATAAAATACTTATAAATTTCATATTAATTTACAAAGAAGGCAAATGTTCTAGCAAAATGGAGTTGATTATTTTAAACAAGCAGTGATTGTATTTCATTTGTTTACTCCATATATTTTCAAAGGATGGTAGTAGAATTTATGCCAGAACATTCGGGTGTGATTGAAAATCATACAGCTAATTATAAATAAATAAAAGAAATTTTGTTACTGTAAGTCCTTTCTTACTTAGTGCAATGATAAACTTATTAAACAAATACGTTCTTAAATGCTCCCAGGTCTAGGACCACTCAAACTAAAACAGAAATGTGTTTCAATTTGTGAAGGAATCTAAACAAACTCACCAAAGCAAATAGATTTGAATAGGATATTTAAGTCTGTAAATGTGCTTGTTGTATTTTTTGGTTTTGTTTTATTTAATATAATTTTTGTGTGTTTTTTAAATCAAAAATCACTTTTATGCAGCAAATGTTCTTGTGAGAAGTTGGAAAGAAAAGAAATACTTTTTAGATTGTCCATTGAACAATAATTTGCTGCTGAGGGACCAAATACCCCATTAGTATTTGTACCTTCTGTTGTCTCCTCTCAACTCCCACTAGGTTCATAAATTTACATTTAATAATTACAGGTCATTGCATCAACCCAGGTATTTCAAAAGCTATCCTAATAGATTCCCTTTGGTCTTTTCCCCCTCCTTTGGTCTTATAGCATCTAACGTTGCTAAAGTAATTGACAACTAAGTCTCATTTCAAGCCATAATTACTGACTATAAAAACCCATAAATCCTTTGGACTACCAAGAACATAGAATCAACCATACCAGCTATCTAAACACACTTGCTCTGCAGATTTATTCAACCAGACAACATTATCTGCAAATGAGACATGATATTAGAAATCGAAAAAAATCAAACTATATTAGAGACCCTTTGATAGAAGGAGCTATCCTGTGGCAATTTCATTTTCTTAGTGCAGAATCTAGTAACTTTTTCCATGATTATAATATTTTATAAACTCAAACGTGATATAAAATACATAAAGCCACCTTCAGAATACAGAAAGTTCATCTCCCATCTTAGTTGCTGTGCCATCTCATAGAGACCCTGTATAGGGTTTCCAAGATGTAAATATTTGAGGGAGCACATAGTTTCATCTTACTCTCATGGAGCAACTAGTGGACTTGAACTACTAACTTTATGTTTAGAATTCTATAGAACCACCCACTCCCTCCCTTCTTAGTGGTAGTGGTTGTAGTGTGCCATGAAGTTGGTTCTGACTCATAGCAACCCTATATAGAGTTTTACAGGAGCTGAAAGCCTCATCTTTCTCCTGCGGAATTGCTGATAGTTTTGAAGTGCTGACTGTGAGGTTAGCAATCCAACTTATAACTACTACGCTACCAGAGCTCCTTCCCCTTCTTAATAGAGGAGTTGAACAAAAGTTTTGCACTGAAGTTGAAGACTGCACAAAATATACAGGTAATCTTTATTTGGATTACAGGAAGGATTTTGTGGCTAGATTTCTGGTTGCACAGCTAATAAAAATTGTTCAGAAATCCCCCCTTATCCTTTGCATTCATTTAGACTTATTAGGAAGGGCCATGACCAGAAATCTGGCTGGACCACTACAGTGAACCCTATAGTTGAATCAAAGGTCAGACTTCAGGGTGTATGGCCACAGCTGGAAATGGTGGGTAAACACTCAGTGTTCAGTTCACTAGAACATTATTGCAAAGCAAACCTGAAAACTTAGGAAA
>NW_006408595.1:15438781-15441796 GCF_000296735.1 Chrysochloris asiatica
TATCAAGTTGACCCCTGACAAGTGGTGATGCCATGAACTATGAAGGAAATGTTACCTGGTCTTGTCCCATCACCAGGATAGGTTTAGATCTGACCATTGTGATGTATAGGGTTTTCGATGGCTGATTTTCAGAAGAACATCTTCAGCACCATCAATACTGAAAGCTGTGCAGTTTCATTGTTGTTGTTGTTAAGTGCTGTCTTCATAGCAACATGAAAATGTCTTCTGGCAGACAGGTGCTGACCGTGCATGAGATACATTGGTGGGGAACAATGCCTGAATGGAAGCAAGAATTAAACCACTTAACAGTTTTGCCTGGTTTTTCTCAATATAAGTTATTACTGATATCTCTTTAAGTCCCAGTTTGGTCTTCCTTCACACCTCCTACATGGTTTTATGCAGTTTTGTCATTATATATGCAGGTCCTTTAATGAACAGGAATCATTTTAAGACTGAGACTATATGTCATTCATCATTATGTTCCAAGCAACTGGCAGAAAACCTAGCCCATAGTGGATATTAACAAATGTTTACTGAATAATAATGATGCTGTTGTTGTTGTTGTTAAGTGCCGTCGAGTCGATTCCGATCCATAGCGTCCCTATACAGGGTTTCCAAGGCTGTAAATCTTGACAGCAGCAGAAAGCCTCATCTTTCTCCCACAAAGTGGCTAATAGTTTCAAACTGCTGACCTTAAGGTTCGCAGCCCAATTCATAACCACTACGCTACCGGAGCTCGTAATGATAGGAGAAGAAAATCAATGCAATGAGAAAATTGCTTGAGGAATGAAAGAACATTGAATAACACATTTTCCAATATAATTTCTTTGATACAGCCTTTAAAAATGGTGTTGAGGAACCACAGCACAATCACTGACTTCATTCTGCTTGGACTGTCTGATGACCCTCATGTTCAGCCTCTATTCTTCATGCTATTTCTGGCGATTTATCTCCTGACCATAATGGGAAACCTCATGATGCTACTGTTGATCAGGGCAGACTCCCACCTCCACACCTCCATGTATTTTTTTCTGAGTCACCTCTCTTTTCTGGATCTTTGCATTTCTTCAGTCACTGTGCCTAAGCTACTGGAGAATCTCCTCTCAAAGACAAAAACCATCTCAGTAAGGAGCTGTCTGGCTCAAGGCTTCTTTGTGTTTTTCACTGGAGGGGACTGAGATTCTTCTGCTCTCCGTGATGGCCTATGACCGCTATGCTGCCATCTGCCACCCTCTGCACTATGGACAGATCATGAGTAAACAGCTGTGTATGCAACTTGTGTGGGGCTCCTGGAGCTTGGGTTTTCTGGATGCACTCATCAATATCCTGCTAACTTTAAACCTGGTGTTCTGTGACACCCCAATCATCCACCATTTCAGCTGTGAGCTACCCACTATCCTTGCTCTGTCCTGCTCTGATATTTCCAGGAACATCACAGTTATGCTTTTTTCCACTTTCTTGCATGCACTGGCAACATTATTATTGACTTTTATTTCATACAGCCGCATTATCTCCACCATTCTGAGCATCAGTTCTACTTCAGGCAGTAGCAAGGCCTTCTCTACCTGCTCCTCCCACCTCACTGCAGTGAGCTTATTCTATGGTTCAGGTTTTCTACGCTACCTCATACCAACCTCAAGCTCATCCCTGGAGCTGATTTTCTCTGTGCAGTACAGTGTGATCACTCCCATGCTGAATCCCCTCATCTACAGCCTGAAAAACAATGATGTAAAGGCAGCTCTGAGAAGAACTTTGGGAAAGCATTTGAAACATATCAGGGGCTGAAACAAAAACAATAGGTTGGTGGAGAACTGGGATAAATTTGCATACACCAAGACATTAGCTGAATTTAGGGAGTAAATGGAGTCCTGGTGTGGCACTGTGGCTTAATGTGCTAGACCACAGGGTTGGTTTGAACTGCAGGATTGGTGGTTAAAGCTCATCTGTTGCTTCTTGGAAACCCTATACAGGATCACTATGAGTCAGAAACAACTCAAAGGCATTTAACAGCAACAATAACAGAGTAAGGAGTACTACTGAATATCTATAATGTCTAATCCTGTAAGCCATATTAGAAATACATGAGAAAATGTTGTTGTTAGGTGCCATCAAGTTGGAATCAACTCATAGCAATCTTATGTACAACAGAATGAAACACTGCCTGGCCCTGGGCCAACCTCATAATTATTGATTGCCATATGCTTGAACCCATTGATGCTGCCACTTTGCCAATGCATCTCACAGTGGGGTCTTCATTTTTTCATTGATCCTCCACCTTACCAAACATGATATCCTTCTCCAGTGATTGGTCCCGCCTGACAATATATCTGAAGTATGAGAGATGAAGTTTTGTCATCCTGGCCTCCAAGGAGCACTCTGGTTGCACTTCTCCCAGTACAGATCTGTTTGTTCGTGGGTAGTCCATGGCACTTTCAATATTCTCCTCAAACACCGTAACCCCAAAGCATCAATTATTCTACGGTCTTTCTTATTCACCGTCCAGCTTTCACATACATATGAGGTTATTGAAAATACCATGGCTTGGGTCAGGCACACCTTAGTCCTCAAGCTGACATCTTTGCACTTCAACACTTTAAAAAGGTCTTGTGCAACAGATTTGCCCAATGCAATATGTCATTTGATTTCTTGACTGCTACTTCCATGAGTGTTGATAGTTCATCCAAGAAGAATGAAGTCCTTGACAACGTCAATCTTTTCTCCATTGATAAGAATGTTCTTTATTGGTCCAGTGGTGAGGATTTCCTCAGCAAGTTATTATAGCGAGATAAGTCACTTTATGGAAACTATTACATAATGATATTTGTGTAAAACATTTTGTTGTGAGTATACTGATTCACTTTTCTCTCATTCTAGAACATTTGCCTCAGGTTTTGCATTTACTAAAATCATTACTGTTATGAATCCATAATTATTTTTAATTAATTTTTGGGAATACCTTAAAAGTCACAAACTTAATAAGAATATAAAGCACTTATAGGAAGAGATGGAACAACT
>NW_006408595.1:15444816-15445979 GCF_000296735.1 Chrysochloris asiatica
ACCTGGTTTAATCTGTTGTTACCTTCTACCTGGTGTTGGTTCCTAAGACCTTACTCCATTCACATTATTATGGCCTACTTTGCTTTCAGGAGGCAGTGTTTCACCAGTCATGTTTTGAGTGCCTTCTAACCTGAGGGGCTTATCTTCTGGCACCAGATCAGAATGTTCAACTGCCATTCATAATGTTTTCAGTGGCTTAACACTCAGAAATGGTCCTCCTCTTCTTCTTCCTAATCTATCTTTGTATGGAATCTCTGCTGAATCTTATTCACCACAGATGTCCATTGCTGGTATTTCAATACTGGGAATAGAGTTTCCAGCATCACAGCAACATGCAAACAACCACCGTGTGACCAACCAACAGATGAGTGGTGATATCCTGCATGAAGACTTATTATTTTTTTAGGCTACAATTATGAGATTAAATAATAGTGAGGTCAATAATAATGATAATTTAAACAGAGGACTATTTTATAGGTTATTAAAATGTTTTTTATATATGTCAAGTTTAATCCACATTAAACACTATCACTATGGTTGTGATTGTTATATTTTGTGTCAACTTGGGCAAAAATTCTCAATGGTTTGGCAATATTAATCTCAGATAAAATAAACTTTAAGGCAAAAAACAGCATAATAGATAAAGATTGACATTATGTCATGATTAAAGGGACAATTGAACATGATTACATAACCATAATAAATATCTATGCTCCCAATGAAAGAGCTCCAAAATATATAAAGCAAACGCTATTAGATTTGAAGAAAGAAATAGATGTGTCTACAATAATAGTGGGTAACTTTAATACACCGCTTTCAAAAGTGGATAGAACAACCAGAAAGAAACTTGACAAAGACACAGAAGAACTAAACGACACAATCAGCCTGCTGGACCTCATAGATGTATACACAGCATTAAACCCAACAACTGCACAATACACATTCTTTTCCAGTGCACATGGAACATTCTCCAGAATAGATCATGTGTTAGGCCATAAAACAGATCTCCATAAGTTTACAAATATCAAAATAATACAAAGCATCTTCTCAGACCACAATGCTATCAAATTAGAAATCAGCAATAGGAAGACCAAGAAAATACAGTCAAATTCATGGAAACTGAATAACACCCTGCTGAAAAGTGACTGGGTAGTAGAAGAAAT
>NW_006408596.1:0-2168 GCF_000296735.1 Chrysochloris asiatica
ATTCGTAACCACTACGCTACCAGAGCTCCTTATTTTACAATAGTAGGCAAGGGGAATCAATATTCATAAGACAGTCAAGCATCTTAGTATTATTTTCCCCTCGTTAGACTATGCCTCGATCCCTATATCACAGAGTCCTGTTGTTCCAAGGTTCAGCATGCATCACTATTTACCTCTGTTCCATTTAGTCCATGTAAACCAGTCACAGTGTTACCTTATCTACCTTGTTCTTCAACCCCCTCCCCCTTCTTGTGTATTGCCCTCCCCAACACCCGAACTATGGTGTGTCTGCCCCCTACCCTGTGCTCTACTGTCGCCTCTCTCCACCTCCCCACAACCCCCCACCTCACCCCCTGTAACCAACAAAGAATTTTTTTTTTCCCCTTTAGTATGAGTACCTTTTCTTAAGCTTTTATAATAATGGCCTTATGCAATATTTGTCCTTTTGTGACTGACTAATTTCACTCGACATAATGTCCTCAAGGTTCATCCATGTTATGCGGTGGCTTGCAGCTTCCTTGTTATTCCTTTTGTTTTTTTCCTCCTTGTTGTTCTTCAAGGTAGCATAGTATTCCATTGTGTGTATGTACCACAGTTTGTTTATCCATTCTTCCACTGATGGACACTTAGACTGTCTCCATCTTTTTGCTATTGTAAATAGTGCTGCTATGAACATTGGTGTGCATATATCTTCTCGTGTTATGGCTCGTATTTCTTGTGGATATATACCAAGTAAAGGAATTGCTGGATCATAAGGTATTTATTTCTATTTCCAACTTTCTGAGAAAGCGTCACACTGCTTTCCAGAGTGGCTGAACCATTTTGCAATCCAACCAGTAATGCAGGAGGGACCCAGTCTCTCCACATCCTCGCCAGCATTTATTGTCCTCTGCATTTTTTAACTTACTTCACTATTATTGCTGGTGTGAGATGATATCTCATTGTTGTTTTGATTTGCATCTCTCTAATGGCTAGTGATCGTGAACATTTCTTCATATGTTTGTTGGTTGCCCAAATCTCTTCCTTGGTGAAGTGTCTGTTCATGTCCTGTGCCCATTTTTAAATAGGTTTACTTGTCTATTTCTTGTAGCGGTGTTGTAGTTTCCTACAGATTTTTAGAAATTAGTATTTTGTCTGATAGGTCATTGCAAAAGATTTTTTCTCATTCTGTGGGTTCCCTTTTTACTCTTGTGGTGAAATCCTTTGATGCACATAAATTTCTAATTTTTAGAATGTCCCAATCATCTATTTTGTCTTCTTTTGTTTGCGTAATTTTCACAATGTTTCATAGTCTGTGTGTGCCCTGGATTAGAGCCCTTAAATTTGTCCTTATTTTTTCATTGATGTTTTTATCAAAAATGGGTATTGGGTTTTGTCAAATGCCTTTTCTATGTCAATCAATATGATCATGTGGCTCTTTACCTTTTTTGAAAAAATTTATACCGTGGATTACATTAATTGTTTTTCTAATATTGAACCATCCCTGCATCCCTGGTATGAACCTCACTTGGTCACGATGTATTATTTTTTTAATATGTTGTTGAATTCTGTTCGCTAGGATTCTGTTGAGCATTTTTACATGTAAAGACCGTAGAAGAATTGATACTTTTGAGTTATGGTATTAGAGGAGAATACTGAAAGTGCCATGGTTGCCAAAAGAACAGACAGATCTGTGTTGGAAGAAGCGCAGCCAGAGTGCTCCTTGGAGGCCAGAATTTTTGTTTTCCTCACATTGGGTTGTAGTACTGAAGGGTGTATTCTTTGATTTTCATGAGCAAGTGCTTCAAGTCCTCTTTGCTATCAGCAAGCAAGATCCGCATGTTGCATGTTGTTAATGAGCCTTCCTCCAATCATGATGCCACAAGCATTCTTCTTCATATAATCCAACTTCTGATTTTATTTGCTCAGCATACAGATTGAATAGGTACGGTGAAAGGATACAACCCTGGCACACACCTTCCCTGCTTTGAACCACTCAGTATTACCTTGTTCTGTTTGAATGACCACCTCTTGGTGTACGGACATATTCTACATGAGCACAATGAACTGTTCTAGAATTCTCATGCTTCGCAAAGTTATCCACAGTTTGTTATGATCCACACAGTCGAACGCTTTTGCACAATCAATACAATACAAATAAACGTCTTTCTGATATTCTCTGCTTTCAG
>NW_006408596.1:2560-5186 GCF_000296735.1 Chrysochloris asiatica
TGTTTCCAGCACTGCATCAGCTTGTTGAAATATTTCAATTGGTATTCCATTAATTCCTGGAGACTTGTCTGTCACTAATGTCCTGTGGGGGTTGTTGTTGTTGTTGTTAAGTGCCATCAAGTCGCTTCCAACCCAAGCAACCCTATATAGGGTTTCCAAAGAGAAGCGGATGAGCTTGAACTACCGACCTTGCAGTTCAAATGACTTTGCAATCTGATGCATTAACCCAGAGTGCCACACACAGAGGGGGCCACGCAAATAAGATGTATGAACCCAAATGAGAGTATTGGTCAATTTTGCCATCCCCCTAGGCTTAAAACGAGCAATCCCAAAGGCAGAAAAGGGGATCTCACAACCACCAAGAAAGAAGAAGCAGGAGTGGAGCATGTACCTTGGAGCTAGAATCCCTGGGAATCTCCTCAACCCAGGAGACAGAGAGAGAAAGCTGTAACATAACACCTCACTGAGCCAGTCAGAGAAGGCTGAAGCAGTGGCAGAGAAACAGTGTGGTAGGTTCTGGACCCATGGAGCCAGAAAGCTGAGTGTGTTCGGGCAGGCGGCTTGCCAGCAGAGTAGGATTTATCCAGGCCCCTAAATGGAGCTAGGCTTGTTGACCTCCTGAGTTAGAGCTCAGTGCCCTTGGGCTAAGGCAAAGTAGGGTGACTTTGAGTACTTAACAACAGAGGTAGAAGGGTTTTGTCAAACTTGCCTGAACAGAGCAGAGCCAAAGGGTCTGTGGGATGGTGAGTCTGAGGGACAGAGGCCTGCCTGAGGGCAGAGCTTGGGAACTTTATATTGAATTGTTTGTGATTCTAAATTGTATGTAACCTGTTGCTTCACTAATAAAAGGAGTCCTGGTACTGTAGTAGGTTATAAGTTGGGCTGCTAACTGTAAGGTCAGTAGTTAGAATCTACCAGTCATTCCATGCAAGAAAGATGAGACTTTCTGCTCCTCCAAAGATTTACAGCGTCAGAAACAGTATACACGAGTCAGAACCGACTTGCCAGCCACACACGGCTACCACCACCATTTCACCAATAAACCTCATAATCATGACTATTGTCTGCGAATTCTTTGTGGCCATTGCAATGAATTCTTGAAACCAGCAGAGTAGAGAGTGCAGTAGGGCCAGATTGGCTGACCTCTGCCTCAAGGGCATAGCCTTGGGCGGTTGATCTTCTTCCTCATTGTGGAGTGAGAGGAGGTCAGAGGTCTCTACCTCACCAGTTTTACAGAGCTGCTCCTCTAACACACAGTAGTTCAAGCCTTCAGACTTTTACAGGTGCTGTTTCTTCGGCCTGGATTGCTTTCCCTGCCTTTGGGCTCCTTTTATCCTTCTAGGAGACCACATCACTTTATTTCTTTACACTGTACTTGTCACTAATCAGTGTTGGCTGACTGTTTGTTCCCCCACAGTTCTCTAAGAGGAGGGGTCTCACCTGTCTTATTTACTGCTGTATCCTCAGAACTGAGAACAGAGACTGACAACAGTAGGCATTCACTAAATAATTAGAGAATAAATGGGAAATAATAATAATCATTATCAAACATCTTAAGGCAATGAGTTGCTGGGCCTGGGGACTCAGGACACCATGGTCAATTAGCATAACAGAGTCCACAAAGACAGTGGTCTCTATCCTACTTTGGTGAGTAGCATCTGGGATCTTAAAAGCTCATGATCAGACATCTAAAGTGCAGCTGTTTTTCTCTCCATGTGTGGAAGAAAGAAGACTGAAAAAAATTGCAGATGTTTGGAATCAATTAGTCCAGTGGACTAATGGAACATGTGACTATTAATCTCCATGACTCTGAGACCAGAAGAACTAGATGGTGCCTGGTTACTACCACCAAAGTTTCTGAAAGAGATCACATTAGAATGTCCTGGATAGAGTGAGAGAAAATGTGGAAACAAAACTCAAAATTAATGGAAACAATAACAAAAAGACAGGATTTATTGGTCAGAAAGAGACTGGAGGAACCTGAGAGTACAGCCTTTGACCACCCTTCAGGTCGAGAAACGAACCCAATCTTGTGGCACCACTGTCAGCTACGCAGTAGAGAGGAATATGGGGGAGACAACAACACTGCTAAGATTGGTTTACCGTGGAACGGTCCATCATTCAAAATCAAAAAGACAACAATTACCTAAAGACAGAGTTGAGAAGGAATGGGAAGGAGGGTGGAATGGAAGGAGGAAGCGGGACACGTGTTGTTGCAGTCATTGAGATGAAACAAAGTGTATGAACTGTTGAATGAAAGCTAACTGAAGATCTTGTCTGTAAACCTTCACTCAATTCACTATAAAAAGTTGAAAAAGAAATCACAATAATCACTTGGGAGATACTTTTATTACAATTTTGTATCTTATGTTCTCAAAACATCCATCCTCATTATTTATTTATTTAGTTTAGTTTTTTTTTTTAAAGGTTTTTATTGTGGGTTGAGTGAAAGTTTACAGGGCATATATATCATCAGTTTTACATTCAACAAATCATACACCTTGTTTCGTTGCAATGATTATACTCCCCTCCATGTACCATCAGTTAACAGTATTTCTCTCTATCCACTTTAGCTTTTTTTAAAAAACAAACAAACAAAAAAACCCACTCAGGCATATATAATAAT
>NW_006408596.1:33267-40198 GCF_000296735.1 Chrysochloris asiatica
AAAAAAAAACACTTAGAAAAAGCAGGGAGATAGAAGATGAAAAGAGAGAGAGATTAGAGAGTAGTAAAGAAAGATCAAAAGGAGAAAAAAGAAAAAGAAATGAGAAATAAGAAAAGAAGGAGAAACAATAGAGGAGATAGAAAGGATAAAATTTGAGGAGATAGAAAGAGAAGAAAAAGGAGGAGAAAGAATACACAAACAAAAACAATGAAACAACAAAAGGAAAAAAACCAAACCCAAACACCAAACAAAAAACAGTGCAGCTCTTTGATCCAGAGAGGAGAAAACTCTGGGGTCTCCTGTAAGCCACAGTACATGGTACACACGAGGTGGGTGTGCGAGGGAGCAGTTCCTATCAGTCTCCATGTTGTCTACGTTCAGAGCACTCAGTTTGGAAGTAGTTTGTGGAGGCTCTTAATGGAACTGGTTTGTGTCTGTTAGGACCACAGGTTAAATGCTGGTCTGGTGGCTCTGTGGGTTCTTTAGGTTTGGAGTCAAGCCTGCCTGAATCCAGGCACCAAAGCTGCCCATCTGGTCCCTGCCTCACACTGGCATGGCTTCTAACCACATGGATCGGAACTCTTGGAGTGCAGGGTTTGTGCTGGAAGTGGATGAGAGTGGGAGCAGGCCACACCTGTGGTCATCAAGGGGGCATAGGGAATAAGAAGGAATCTCAACAGTGTGAATCGGCTCTGCCTGGCCACCTTCTGTTACCAAAGTTGCTCCCACAATGGTTGCTCTGTCTCTGGGCAGCCAGCCGTCCGCTGTCAATCCACTTCTCTAAGCTTTCCTTTGAAATTCAGGGTTCTAGGATTTTTCATCTGTATCTGTTTCATTTGGTCTCTTGTATCTTTGTTGTAAAGGGTCCATGTAGTGTGTCTGTCTAGTTCACCATTCTGCTGGAAGTCTGATGTTTGATTTCTTGACTGCTGCTTCCATGATGCTTGATTGTGGATCCAAGCAAATTGAAGTTTTTGACAATTTCAATCTTTTCTCCATTTATCATGATGTTATTTATTGGCCCAGTTGTAAGGATTCTCATTTTCTTTACAATGAGGTGCAACTTATACTGAAGGCTGTGGTCTTTGATCTTCATCAGTAAGTATTTCAAGTCCTCTTTGCTTTCAGCAAACAAGGTTATGTCATCTGCATATTGCAAGTTGTTGATGAGTCATCTTCTAATCCGGATGCCACATTCTTGTTCATATAACCTGGCTTATTCAAGTATTTGCTTAGTGTACAAAGTGAGTAAGTATGTTGAAAGGACATAATCCTGGCACACACCTTTCCTGATTTTGAACCATTCAGTATCCCTTGTACTGTTCAAACAATTGCCTCTTGGTCTATGTACAGATTCTTCATGAGCACAATTAAGTGTTCCGGAATTCCCATTCTTTGCAGTGCTATCCATAATTTGTTATGATCCACACAGCTGAAGGTGTTTTCATAGTCAATAAAGCACAAGTAAAAATCTTTTTGGTTTTCTCTGCTTTCAGCCAAGACTTTTATGACATCAGCAACAACATCTCTCATTTTATGTCCTCTTCTGAATCCAGTTTGAATTCTGGCATCTTCCTTTTGATATACTGCTGCATTATTTAAAAATTATCTTCAGGAAATTTTACTTGCATGTGATATTAATGATACTGTTTCATGATTTCCACATTCTGTGGTATCACTTTTCTTTGGAATGGGAACAAGTATCTCTTGCAATTGGTTTTCCACATAGCTGTCTTGTAAATCCCTCGGCATAGATGAGTGAGTGCCTCCAGTGCTGCATTAGTTGATTGAAATATTTCAATTTGTATTCCGTTAGTTCCTGGAGCCTTGTTTTTTGCCAATGCTTCTGGTGAAGCTTGGACTTCTTCCTTCAGTACAATGATTCTTGGTCATATGCTACCTCTTGAAATGGTTGACCCATTGACCAATTCTTTTTGGTACGGTGACTGTTTATTGCTCCCTTCTTTAGTGCTTCCTCCATCGTTCAGTATTTTGCCCATGGAATCCTTCAGTACTTCAAGTTGAAGCTTGAATTTTTTTCTACAGTTCTTTCAGTTTGAGAAATGCTAAGTGTGTTCTTCCCATTTGATTTTCTAATTCCATGTCTTTGCACAATGCATGATAATACTTTACTGTGTCTTCTCGAGCTGCCCTTTGAAATATTCTGTTCAATTCTTTTATGTCATTTTTTCAGTCACTTTAGCTTCAGTGTGTTTAAGAGGAAGTTTCAGAGGCTCTTCTGACATCCACTTTGGTCTTTTTCTTTCCTGTCTTTTTTTTTTAAGATTCCAACTGGACTTTATTTGGCAGGATACAATATGGCTGCATGAATCCAACAAACTGAAAAGACAAAGCAGAAAAGACATGGGTCTATCTAATTTATAATTAAGTAACAGGAGGGCAAGTCATTAAACAAATAACAAAATAGTTAAGCTTGTTAGAAGAATTCACTTTTTCTAGTGCCCATACTTTTGGAATTCCCACTCTCTGTTGTCCAACGGACACACCTGCCATGGTTTGAGCCAGCGGGAGATGCAGTGGAAATGAAAAGCATGGTTACACATGCCCCACGCAGCGGTACACTCTTCTGAAGTAGCAGACACTTGCTTAGCTTGACATTCTTTGCAAAGATCCATAATGTGGTTCCTGCAGATGGCACAGTTATCAACAACAATATCGCAGGCCCATAGGGCTACAGCATTCCCCTTTTTCACTTCAAAGTGCTTCTTGCCCTCTTCGCTGTTGGTGCCGCTCCGGGTATCCACATCCATCGCTGCCACCATTTTGGAAACACACGGTTTGTCGTCCACTCCTATCTTTTTAAAGACCTTTTGATTTATTCATATGTGATGTTCTTGATGTCATCACACAACTCCTCTAGTCTTTGGTCACTAGTGTCAATTTTGTTCTTGAAAAGGTCTGTAAATTCAGGTGGAATATACTCAAGGTCACATTTTGGATCTCATGGACTTGTTTTAATTTTCTCCAGCTTCAGCCTGAATCTGCATTTGAGCAATTGATGATCTGTTCCACAGTTGGCTCCTGACCTTGTTTTGGCTGATGATATGGAGTTTCTCCATCTTCTCTTCCCAGAGACATAGTCAATTTGAATCCTGTGTATTCTGCCTGGTGAGGTCCACATGTATAGTCACCTTTTACATAGTTTAAAAATTGTTTTGGTAATGAATAAGTCATTGGTCTTGCAAAATTCTGTCATGTGATCTCCATCATCATTTCTATCATCAGTGTCATATTTTCTAGTTACCATTTCATCCCCTTTGTTTCCTAATGAATCACCAGTAATTATCAATATATTTGATTGCATATCAATTTCATACTGAAGAAGTTGGTAAAATTCTTCAATTATTTATCATTGGTATTAGTGGCTGGTGCATAAATTTGAATAATAGTCATATTAACTGGTCTTCTTGTAGGCATGTGGTTGTTTTTTATCACGGACAGCATTGTAAAATGTTATTTTTCATGATGAATGTGATGCCATTCCTCTTGAATTTGTTGTTCCTGGCATAGCAAACCATATGATTGTCTGATTAAGAATGACCAATATCAGTCCTTTTTAGCTCACTAAGGCCTAGGATATTAGCTATTATGTGTTTCATTTAATTTTTGATGACTTCAGTTTTCCTAGATTCAGACATTATAAATTCCATGTTCCGATTATTAATGGATGTTTGCAGTTGCTGATTCTTGAGTTGTACCCCATCAGTAAATGAGGGTCCAGAAAGTTTTGTTCCATCCATGGCTTAACAGCTAACCCTAGTTTGAGGAGGTGGCTCTTCCTCTGATGTGTTTAAGGTGCCATGCAACCTGAGGAGCTCATCTTTTGGCACTACATCTGAAAGTGTTCTCCTACTAAGTTCATAAGGTTTTCAGTGACAAACCATTCAGAAGTGGTTGCCTCTTCTTCTTCCTTAATCTGTCTTAATCTGGAAGTTCTACTGAAACCTATCCACCATGGGCGACCCAGCTGGTATTTAAATTAAAATACCAATGGCATGATTTCAGCATCACAGCAACACACAAGTCACTACAGTGTGACAAACTGACAGACAAGGCAAGTCTTAGAGACACAAAGTAGATTAGACGTCTCCAGGGCCTGGGCAGAGAGGGAAGGAGCAGTGGGTATGGGGTTTCTGTTGGTGGGGGCGGGGTAAAACTGACGTGGAATTCGAGGTGGTGGCTGCAATGCATTGTGAATATACTAAAGAACCACAGAATTTTAATAGGGTGAAAATCATAGCATGTGAATTGTATCCTAAGAAAGCTGGTATTGATTATTAGAGGGTCAGCGAAGAAGATGAAGGCCTTCAAGAAGATGGATTGACACAGTGGCTGCAACAAGGGGTTCAAAGCACAGCACCGACTGTGAGGATGGTGCTGGGTGCCAGTGTTCTGTTCTCTTACACGTTGGGTTGCTGTGAATTGGAGTGGGCTCAATAGCATCTAAGGGCAACAATGAAGCTGTTGTTTGAAATATATGTGTAGTTTCATATTGTTTTATTGTAGAAAAACAGGTCAATGCAGCATTCTTTCCTTGCACATCTTAGTGACCTCAGAGACGTTCATCACACTGTGTAACCATCATCACTACCCACTCCAGACTCTTCCAGCCATTACCGGAAACCCAGGGCCCCCTCAGCTAAGGCTCCGCCTTCCTCATCTAAATGCAGTAGTGAGAACACACACTACTTACTGTCTTTTACTGACTGACTGGTTTCACTCGGCACCATGTCTTCAAAGGCCGTCCACATTGTGGTCTGTGGTTCTGTTTTAATAACACATGACCCAAAGCAAACCCTAAGGCTTAGTTCAGGATTAGTGTCAGACTTGCCCACCCCATTTTCCCCACCTGAACCCATCACCCTCCTAAATGTGAGTATTTTGGGATGTTTAAAACATACGTAGTTTGACTGTGTCACTATGTATTTATAAAAATAACTTCCTGTTACCATTGAGGAGTCCTGGTGTGGGGCTGTGGGCTAATGTACCAGACTGCAAAGACATTTGAATTGCAAGATCAGTGGTTCAAGCTCATCAGCTGCTCCTTGGAAACCCTATACAGGGTTGCTATGGGTCGGAACCGACTTGACATCACTTAACAACAACAATATATGGCCATTAAGTTGATTTTGACTCATAGCGGCCCTATAGGACAGGCAACTGCTCCTTAGGATTTCCAAGGATGTAAATACTTACGGGAGCAGAAAGCCTCATCTTTGGCCTGTGGAACATATGGTGGGTTTGAACGGCCAACTTTGCAGCTAGCAGTCCAGTGTTTATCCGACAGCACCACTAGGGTGCCTTATAATATCCTAAGAGTACTGGTCTGAGCGGGACTCTGATGGGCGAACACCATCCAGACAGAGGAAACTGGCCTTCTGTGAGGCCACAAGGAGCGGGCAGAAGAGGGCTACTGGGTGAGCCGCTGCCGGATCAAGTCTGGAGTGGAGTTTGTAGAAATTCCGCTCTGAAAACAACATCATGGTACAGTCTCTGAAATCTAGAAGGTGGTTCTCTTATATTGACCACATGAATAGAACAATTCTTAGAGCCTTAAATATCAAAGCTTTTCTACAACTCCTATGAGTGGTCTGGGTGCTTGGTGCGGGGACAGAAGAGAAAAGGAAGGAACTTTTCATGTCTTTGCATTTTATAGATCTCAGATGGAATGCACTTCAGAGCTGGCCCTCCTCACTTCCTGTGTGACCTTGAACAAGTCAATTCACTGCGTTTCTGTGCTTCAGGTTCGTCATCTGAAAAGGAGAAAAGAGGGACCCTGCTGGTTCTGGTGCCAGACGGTAACTGCACACCCTAATAGGAGGCATGGCTGCTCAGTCTGGTGTCATCTCCATGACAGTTTGCTTGAATCCATTTCTGCAACCGTTGGGTCATTCCATCTCAGGACGGCATCTCTCGCCTTTGCAGGCCCTCTACTTTGTCAGCCACGATGTCCTTCTCCAGTGATTACTCTCTCCAAGGTAAGCAAGCAGAAGTCTCAGTATTCTGTGATCCACGAGGTGTTCATTGGCTAAGTTTTGGAAGTATTATCAGCAACCCTTTCTCTCTAGTCTGTGTTTAGCCACCAACCAGGTACCATTGTGTGTTGTACCATGGTGGGTTTCATGTTGCTGTGGTGCCAGAAGCTCTGCCACAGGAATTTCAAAGACCAGCAAGGTCACCCATGGTGGACAGGTTTCAGCAGAGTTTCCAGGTAAGACAGACTAGACACTTGACACTAATTTGTTCCTGTTATTGGTGACTGTTGATCCACTTCCGGCTCGCAGAGGCTACATGGCAAAGTAGAACTGTTCAACAGAGTTTCCTAGATTGTCTGTCATCTTCGTGGGAGCAGGTCATCCATCTTTACATGGCTCAGTCAGTGGGTGGCTGTGAACCACCGACCTTTTGGTTTGCAGACGAGGGGTGAGCAGTTGTGCCACCAGGTCTCCTTGGCATTAATTTGGGCTCAATAAATAGTAACTACTGTCATAATATCTATCCAAATAAGTGAAAACAAACATTAAAAAAAATGTTTTATTGTGAATTTTGTGATAGTTTACATAGGAGAACATTAGTTTTACATTCATCCAATCGTATATTGTTTCATTGCCATGGTTACAATCCCCTCCATGCATCATCAACCAACCAAAGGGTATACACTACAAGCCTGTCCCCCGGTTGTCAGCACACAGCCCCTCTCCCTCTCTGTGTCTAAAGTCCCCAACTGCTCCATCTCTCCACATCATCATTTCTGCCTCCATCTCTGGTATCACTGCTCATCTAAGTAGGCTTCCGTACTCCGCTCTTCTCCCATGATGGTCCCAGGGACCTCTGCTCCTAAGTTGGAGAGTTAATCACTCCCCTCCTTGCTATAAAACATCTATCTTTACATTTCCAACCCTCATAATCA
>NW_006408596.1:41208-49540 GCF_000296735.1 Chrysochloris asiatica
TCAAGTGTCTATTTTATGATATAATGCAAGGAAAACCAAGATTCAAAAGACAGTCAAGCATTATTTTCTCTTTTTCCCATTCCAACCATGTCTCAATCCCTGTATCCCAAAGCCCTGTTTTTTCAAGGTTGTATATACATTATTATTTACCTCTGTCCCACTTAGCCCATGCAAACCTGCCTAATTGTTCTCCCATCTGCTTTGTTCTTCCATTTCCCTCTCCCTTCTTGTATGTTGCCCCCCTCCCCAGCATCCAAACTATCCTGTGTCTATTCCCTGCCCTGTGCTCTACCTTCCACTCCCTCCCCTCACCCCACCCCCACATCCCAGCAACCAGCAAAGAATCCACCCTTCTTTAGTATGGCTTTTTTTTCTTAGTCTTTTATAATAGTGATCCTATGTAGTATTTCTCCTTTTGTGACTGACTAATTTCACTCAACAAAATGTCTTCAAGGTTCATCCATGTTATGCAGTGGCTTGCAGCTTCCTTGTTATTTTTCAATGTAGCATAATATTCCATTGTGTGTATGTACCACAGTTTGTTTATCCATTCTTCAGACGATGGGTACTTTGGCTGTTTCCATGTTTTTGCTATTGTAAATAGTGCTGCCATGAACATTGGTGTACATATATGTACTCGTGTTATGGCTTGTATTTCTTGTGGATAAATACCAAGTAGAGGAATTGCTGGATCATAAGGTATTTGAAAACAAATCCTTCTTGAAAACATTTCTTGCTCTCTTGCTCCCTGGATTTGTTATTCACTTGGGGGCAGGGCAGAGGATGTCCATATGGAGCACCTGGGCTAGGACCAGGTGGGCAGCAGTGGCTGGTGAATTGATTTGGACTTTATGCTCCAGCATTGGAAAAGCCATTGGAGGTTTCAGAGCTGGGAGTGACCATATCAGGGTGCCTTTGGAAAGCTCTGCACACCTGCCTGCTGGGTAGAAGAGAGAATTTAGACCACTTAGGAGTTTGGGGCTATCTTCCAGGCAAAACCTGGGACAGTAGTTCTCAAAGTGGGGTCCCTGGGTCAGCAGCATCAGAGTTTCCTGACAGTTTACTAGAAATGGAGATTCTCTGCCTTGGGGCGGCTGCTGGGTTCAATCTGCCAACCTTTGAGTTGGCTTCTGAGGTCTTACCCATTGTGCCACATGACTTCATTCCTGAGTAATCATCCCAGAGAAAAACTTGTGTGTGTGTTTGGATAGACCAGATGATTCTGTGGGCGAACAGTACCCAGATCTTGATACCCTGAGAACCAAAAGGGCTTTGTTTTTGCTTACACTGTATGATGCTCAGAATTGACGCATTTGAGTTATAGTATTGGACAAGAATATTAAAAGTACCATGGGTTGCCAGAAGAACAAATAAATCTTTATTGGAAGAAGTGCAGCCAGAATGATCTTTAGAAGCCAGGATGGCAAAATTTCATCTCTCATACTTCAGACATGTTGTCAGGAAGGACCAGTCCCTGGAGAAGGACATCATGCTTGGTCAAGTGGAGGGTCAACAAAAAAGAAGACACCCCCACCCCCCACCACCACCAGCAAGATGGATTGGCACAGTGACAGCAGCAGTGGACTTGAGTGTAACAATTGTAAGGTTGGTGCAGGACTGGGCAGTGTTTTGTTCTGTTGTGTGTAGGCTGCTATGAGTTGGCGCTGATTCGACAGTACCTAACAACAAACACTCATCAGCTGACTCCACAGCAGTGGGTTATATGCCCATCAGGAGCCCTGGTGGCATAGTGGATTAAGCATTGAACTTCTCACCAAAAGGTCAGTGGTTCAAACCCATTAGTTGTTCTGTGGGAGAATGACGTAATAGTGTGCCTCTGTGAAGACTGACAGTCTTGAGCAGCTGTTTAAGGTACATCTATTGGCCTCTCTTGGTGTGGTGCCATAGGATTGGCACTGGACTTAGAACCACAAGGTTGGCAGTTCAAACCTACCAGTTGTTTCTTGGAGACCCTGTACAGGGTCACTATGAGTTGGAACCAACTCAGTGGCACTTAACAGCAATAGCAACATTGGTCTTTCCAGGGAGTCCTGGTATGGCACTGTAGGATAAGCAAGGTCACTTTGAACCACAAGGTCGGCAGTTCAAACTCACCAGCCACTCCTTGGAAACCTTGTACAAAGTTGCTATGAGTTGGAACCTACTGGATGGCACTTAACAACAACAACAACATTGATCTCTACATGTGTAGAAGAAAGAAGAATGATGAGGATTGAAGAGTCTAGGAATCAGTTAGTCCAGTGGACTCATGGAACATGGGAACATCAGTCTCCATGACTCTGAGACCAGAAGAACTAGATGTTGCCTGGGTACAGCTACTAACTTCTGAAAGAGATCACATTACAGTGTCCTGGATAGAGTGGGAGAAAATGTGGAACAAAACTCAACATTACTTAATTTAAAAAAATGATAAAAAAAAGTAAAAGACTAAATTTACTGGTCAGAAAGAGATTGGAGGAACCCTCCACCACCGTTCAGGTTTAGAAAGGCACTCACCCTCATACCACAATTTTCAGTCAAGCAGTAGAGAGGTACTATAGGGGAACAACACTCTGGTCAGTCATTCAGAATTAAAGATACAACCTAAGGACAACATTCAGAAGGGATGACAAGGTGCGTGGAATGGAAAGAAGGAACCACAGGGAGAAAGTGGGACAACTGTTGTTGCCTAGAGGAGATTGTAATCATTGAGAGAAAACAAAGCGTATAATTTGTTGAATATAAACTTGACAGTCGGATCTGTACACCTTCACTCAATTCACAATAAAAGTCAGAATGGACTTTGATGGACAGTGGGGCTGATTTTGGTTGGAGTGAGCATGGTCAAGTGCAGGTCTGAGGAAAAGGGAACAGTGGACAGAAGGTACCCCCTCCCCATGTTTTCCTCTCCAAGGCTGCCTCACAGGGAAGGGAAGAGGGCTGGCTGTCAGGTGGGAAAGAAACTATTTCAGAGGCATGCTAACCACTCCCAAGATCTTAGGATAGAGTTTCTGAAATACTACCCTAAGGAACTCGTTCAGAGAGGAAAGCATTTATGTAATAGTTGGGTGCCTGAGTTATTTTACCTTATATTCCACTTCCTCACCTCCTACATCCATCTAGTTATATGGTTTCTCTTGTTTCGTCCCATCTCTGTCACCTTGGTTTGACCCAAACCTAAACCCTCCACTGTCAAGTGGCTTTCACCTCTTAGTGACCGTTTCAGACAGAAGAGAACTGCTCCATTAAGTCACAGAAGCAATGGAACAGCTGGTGGGTTCGAATTGCCAAGCTTTTAGTTAGCAGCTGAGGGTTGAACCATGGAGCCACCAGCGTACCTCCTCTTAGGATAGAGTCAAAATCTGCTTAAGATCTTGGAACCTGGAACTCTGAAGGTGCTCTGGATCCCAGGGGCCCCCAGGGGAAGGCTGGTATTGAGGGTAGCAGAGGGCTGATCCTTACTTGTGGGAGTTCCTCACTCCAGTAGACAGGCCTCAACATGTCCTCGCATGGCCCAAGGGTTCTCTCGCTTAAGCAAGACTTAGAATTACAAGGAGCATTGTGGAAACAAGGTCCTGGGTCCCACCCCAGTGTCAGCTGCAGTGGTCTTGGGGTGGGCACAACATTGTGCATTTCTACTACACTCTGGAAAATTCTTGGAGAACCAGAATCATAGGTCAAGCTTGGAGAACTCAGCCCCACTTCAAGCCAGAATCACATGGGGAGTTTAAAAACCAACAAGACCCTTCAATCAGAGCCTCTGGGGTAGGGACAACCCTGGGGATTTTTATAGCCTCCCCCACCCCAGGGGATTCTAATCATCTGACAAGGGTGAAGGCCACAGCCCACATCTTTCTCATCCATCAGGTATTAGTCCAGGATCTCTTCCTCAGGAAGCCTTCCTGACTCCCTCCAAAACATTTATTCACTCATTTGTTCGTTCCACAAACAGCATGGCCCCAGTATGCATTGGGGCTGGCTGTGCGGTTGTGAGACAGTGAAGTTCTTGAACCAGTGAAGAGGACAGATAGACACAGCTGTCTGTGTGTCCCATACCCTAACAGAGTCCCACAAGCTAGGCAGCTCTTAAGAACAGAAATCAGTTCTTTCTCAGGTATGGAGGTTGGAAGTCTGGAGTCAGGTTGTCGGCCATCTTGCTTCTTCCTGCAGACTCTGAGGTCCCATTCCTGCGTCTCTTCCAGCTCCTGGCACCCTTTGTCTGGTGGCCCCCTCACGCCAGTGTCTGCCTCTGTTTTCACATGAATTTCTTCCCTCTATCTTTGTGTCTCTTCTCCTCTTTTGTAAGGTCATCACTCCTATCAGGAGCCTTCCAAATGTTTATGGAAAAGTTCCATCCTCTCTTTTTAAAAAAAGTTTTTCTTGTGAATTGAGTGAGAGTTTACAGGGCAGAGCATCAGTTTTACATTCAACAAATCATAGTCTTTGTTTCATTACATTCTAATCCCCTCCATGTACCCCATTCTCTTTTTAATTACATTTTTCCATGAACTTTTGGATGTCACCTCGTATTGGACTAGAGTCCACCTTAAAGTTGAATGGTAACATCTGAAAAGACCTTATTTTCAAACAAGGTCAGATTTCTTGGTACCATGGGTCAGAGCCTTAACACATTTTTGTGGGGACACATTAACAATCGCCATGCTGGAAACCTCAGGTTGATGGATCTAAAGCAGGACCGCATGATAGGGCATCTACCTGAAGATGGGCTGGCCAGTGGGAGCCAAGGAGGGAATGCTGGAGCTGAGCCTCAAAGGAGCTGCCATCAAAGCTTGAGGAAATGTGTACAGAGCTGTCCCAGAGCACACACCAAGGTCCTATGGTGGGCACTTGGTGACACGTTGGGAGACTCGCATCAGGTTAGGATGACTGGACCTCAGGAAGCTAGGGCAGACCTAGGAGAGGTGTCTGGGCCAGGTCCTCAGAGTCTGTGGGCCCCATGAGGGGACTGAGGTTTAAGCAGAGGGGAGCAAGATCTCATTTGCTTTGAGAAAGATATGCTCAGGGATTTCTGTACCATGGCCCCACTGAAGTGGATACCCTTCTCTGAGTGTCCCTTTTTCAGGTGTCATTGTAGGCTCATCATGTAAGGTTACTGGCCCATGCACCCACATATCCAACTGCCCGTAGGAGATGCTTGGGGATACAGGGGAGAAAAGAGACCCCATCTTTAAAGACATAAATATTATACAGACTATATTCATATTAAACAGGAGTAAACACAAGACAAACAAATGTCACCTGGGTGAGGGAAATCATAGCTATCAGGATATATTTCCAAAGTCCCATCTCCATGTGGTGACCTTTATAGGGCACAGGGAACAAAGGGATCTCCCACCACCAGCAGTCACGCATCACATATGTACACTGACCTATGGAAAGCAGGAGGGGACAATTGCAGATAGGAACGTGTATAGTCTAAGGCCCTTGGGGTATGACATCTCACCCAGGAGACCATTAAGGGGTGTGTCCAGAAATGTTCCCATGAGGGCTGTTTGGGGAAAGTGGTCCCCAAGCCTATGTTTAAATAGACTGTTTCTGACTCTGGCAGTTCAGCAGTCAGGGGTGCATGAGGTAGTCAAGAAGAATTGGCTTCTGAACACGTAAACCTAGGCGCAAGATGGAATGAAGCTCTACTCGGCTGGAGTCGTTCACAGGCCAAAAGCCTTCAGACTCCATGCTCTACAACATCAGTAAACATCCACTTGACAAATGAGTCTTGTTTAATGAATGTCCAGGACCAACTCCCTCAGGTCCACCTTCCTCCTTCTTCGGTACACCCTGTCTCCCTTCCACATCCCCAATAAATAGAAACTTCTGCCACTGCCAGCTATATCCAGGAAGATGTCGCCATCAATTGTTTTCCAAAGAATTTTTTTTTTAACTTTTTATTGTGGTTTGGGTAAAAGTTCACAGAGCAAACTGGTTTTCTACTCAACAATTCAAACATATTTTGATTTGTGACTTTGTAATCCCCACAGTGCACAGCATTTTTCCCACTTCTTCCCCGGGTTTACCATTCATTCATCTTTCTTTCTTATCCCTCGCTACCCTTGGAGTTTTAGGTTTTTTTTCCCCTGGGCAAATGCACTTTGATCTCATGTGGTTGGTTGTTCCAAGGAGTGTATACCTCCCTGGTGTTACTGTTTCCCTTATGTTGTTAATGCTAAATACCTTTGAGTCGTTTTCAACTCATGCTCTCTAGGGTTTCTAAGGAGTAGCTGATAGGTTTGAACTGCTGACTTTGTGGTTAGCAGTCCAGTGCTTATCCTGCAGCACCACACCAGCATTCCTATTCCTCTTATTGTTGTTGTTAAGTGCTGTTGAGTCAGTTCTGACTCTTATCAACCCTTGTAGGGTTTCTGAGGAGTAGCTGATGAGCTTGAACTGACAACCTTGTGGTTCAAACAGATCTTGCAGCACATCTCATTAAGTAATATTGCCCCAGCAGGACACCATTCTCCTTATAGGCCTCTTTCTCTCTTTTTTATTTTTTTCTTAAATGTTTTATTGTGAATTATGTGATACTTTACATGGGAGAATATTAGTTTTACATTCATTCTATCGTCTCATTGCCATGGTTACAATCCCCTCCATGCAATCCTTCTCCCGTGCCCCACAGGTCTTCAGCACACAGTCGCTCTCCCTCTCTGGATCTAAAGTCTCCAGCTGCTCCATTGCTCCACATCATCATCTCTGCCTCCCTTACAGACATCACTGCTTCTCTGGGTAGGGTCCCGCTCTCTGCTCTTCTCCCTTGATGGTCCTAGGGACCTCTGCTCCTAGACTGAAAAGTTAATCACTCCCCTCCTTGCTATAAAACATCTACTTTTACATTTCTGACCCTCACAATCAGTCCTGATAACAATTATTCACTATTGTATCACAAGAGACCCATCTGCATTTCATTGCATCAACCCCACCTAGGCAGATTGAATACTACTCACTGGAGATTCTACCTTAGGCCTGTCTCTTGTCTGATAGGAGTCCTGGTGTGGCGCTGTGGGTTAATGTGCTGAACTGAAAAGTCGGTTTAGTGTGCAAGGGTGGCGGTTGAAGCTCATCCATCAGAGCTGACTCGGAAATGCTATACAGGGTCACTATGGGTCAGAACTGACTCGAAGGCACTTAACAACAACATTGTTTGATTGAAAGTTGAGTTCAGGTCAAAGCTTGAAGGCCATAGTCTCAAGGGCCCAACCAGCCTCTGTTAGACGAGTAGCCTGGTCTTAGCCAAGATTTGGAGTTTCGTTCCGTATTCTTCTCCTACTCTATCCAGGACCTTTCCTTGTGATCCCCACCTAAAGGGTCAGCAGTGGTAACCGTCGAGTTGGCTCTGATTCGTGGTGACCCCACAGGACAGAGTAGAACTGCCCCATAGGGTCTTTGAGGCTGTCAGGCTTTCTTACCTTATCTTTCTTCCAAGGAGCAGTTGGTGGGTTCGAACTGACCTTACAGTTAGCAGTTATGCACTTAGCCCACTGAACCACCAGGGTTCTTTTGTGGTTGTACAGTTAAATACAAGTTCAAAGGAGGCAAGAGCATTTTCTTGTTTTGTACCCACGTTAGCCTGAAAAATGAGCCCCCTGTCCTGCAGACGGGGATATTCTGTTGCTGTGACCCTGTTGAAGGTGTCCCCAGGCCAGAAGGAATATGCTGCTTTGTTGTTGTTGTTAAGTGCTGTGGAGTCAGTTCCGATTCACAGCAACCCTGTATAGGGTCTCCGAGGAGCAGCTGGTGAGCTTGAATTGATAATCTTGCAGTTTAAATCGTCCTACGGTCTAGCCCATTAACCCACAGTGCCATGCAGGGAAATAGCCCAGCTGGTGGGGCCTTGTTGCCACAGAGATGTTTAGCACGCATGTGGAACTTTGACTCTCACTTAAAAACCTGTTTGCTTCACACGGTTAGAGGAACGTGCTTCTCTAGAGGTAGGGAGGGAAGACCAAAGACTCAACCCAGAGTTCAGCCAGCTAGAGTCTATGAACTGTGAGCCTGAGAACCAAAGACCCAAGACACAAAGAAAGGAGGGAGGGAGGAAAAAAATGCCAACTGTGGGCCTTTTGTGTACCTTTAGAAACAAACTCCGCTGATGCTGTCTACAATAACCACCCGCCCTCACATTCCACATTTGAATTCCTGGAACATAACCAACTTCCCCTTGTGCCTCAGGGCCTTTTTGCTTGCTCCTTTCTCTCTGCTTGGAATGCTCCACCCCCCAACATCTCATCTTCATTCAATGCTACTGCACCTCCCAGAATAACCTCACCTCAGCTCAAACCCCACTGCTGCCACCTAGTCCATTCCAACTCAG
>NW_006408596.1:50016-51286 GCF_000296735.1 Chrysochloris asiatica
CTACCAGAGCTCCTTTAGTGCCATATGAAATGGCTTTGTTTGTTTATTTCTGGAGGGGTTTTGGTGACAGACTCAGCCTCCTGACAGAGGGACCTCTCTCATAGTCTCTGGTACACTGAGCTCTCTGAAGGCTCTCACTACACACTCGCTAAATGGACAAATCCACAAAGCTGTTGATTGTGGCTGTCAGGGTTTCATATCTGTGTCTATTGAGATGCTTTTGGCTGAAATTGCTAGAAAGCACCAACCCCAAGGGTTAACAATGAAGACATTATTTCCTAAGGCCGGGGGAGTCCTGAATGAGGCAAGTTAGTTCCAGTGGTCAAGGACATCACCGAGGGCCCACGTTCTTTCCAGGTCTCTGTTCCAGGACTTCCTGCATCACAACATGGCTGCAATCAACCCAGAACTCTCATCCTGACAGGGCAACATCCCGCAAATGTTAGTTTCAGAAAGCATCTCACGTCTCATCAGTGAGGAAAAGTTTCCCCCGCACATCACCCCTCCTGCCTTAATGGGCAGAATCTGGTCACATGATAACAATTAAACCAATCACAGCGAGAAGCCTGGTTGCTAGGCTTTGATTCTGATGACTGACAGAGACCATTCACCACAGGTGGGAAGCAGACACATCACCTACTAAGAATGATGAAAGGCGGGGAGGGGAGTCATTTTCAGGAGGTAACCAGAGCTGTGTAGCATCACACCTATCATCTCACCTCACAAAAATCACTCGCCAAATCTTCTAGTGTTTGACTTCTATTGTTGTTGTTGTTGTTGTTAAGTGCTGTTGAGCTGGTTCTGATGATCATTATTTCAATCCACTTTTAAACATGTAGTAAACAATTATTTGCATTCATAATTGTGAGCATGTTGTTGTTGATCAGTGCCATCAAGTCGGTTCTGACTCATAGCAACTCTGTGGATTTTCTGAGGAGTAGCTGATGTACTTGAACCACTGACCTTGTAGTTAGCAGTCCAATGCGTGCCCAATAGCGCCATGCCAGGACTCCAATGGTGAGAACAGGTGAAAATACTTATTTTCTTGATTTCCTCTTAGTTTTTTTTCTTAAATATTTTATTGTGAATTATGCGATAGTTTACATGGGAGAACATTAGTTTTACATTCATTCTATCTTATATCGTCTCATTGCCATGGTTACAATCCCCTCCATGAAGTCCTTCCCCCGTGCCCCCCAGGTCTTCAGCACACAGTCACTCTCCCTCTCTGGATCTAAAGTCTCCAGCTGTTCCATCGCTCCTCGTCATC
>NW_006408596.1:83540-93799 GCF_000296735.1 Chrysochloris asiatica
ATTCCCCCAGCTGTAAGCCTTCCAACCTTCTAAATATTCCTTTATATGTGGTTCAGAGTTCTGGGACCATCCCCTGAGCCTGCTTGGTCCTGTATTCTGTGTTGCTGCTGACGGAGCTCCTCACTGCACTTCCACCTGATCCACCATCTTGTTTGTTCTCTCTCCTCTAGGCATACTTCTTCCAAGATAAATTTGTGTTTCTGGCAGTTCATTGTACTTTCAATATTTTTTGCCAACACCAAAATTCTAATGCATCAATTCTTTGAAGGGCTTCCTAATTAATGTCCAACTTTCACATGCATGTGATATGATTGATCATACTAGGGCGTGGGTCAGGCACACCTTAGTCTTTAAAGTGACATCTTTGCTCTATAACACTTTAAAGAGGTCTTATACAACCGATTTGTCCAGTGTAATATGTTATTTCATTCCTTGACTGCTGTTTCTGTGAGCATTGATTGTGATGCAAGTAAAATGAAATTCTTGACAACTTAAACCTTTTTTCCCTTATTGTGAGGACTTTTGTTTTCATTACATTGTGGTGTGTGATACGTACTGAAGGCTATATGCTTTGGTCTTCATCACCAAGTGCTTCAAGTTGTTTTTTATTTCAGCAAGCAAGGCTGTCATTTGCAAATCTCAGGTTGTTAATGAACCTTTTCCTCCAATCTTGATGCCACATTCCTCTTCATTTATGCCTGCTTCTCAGATTATTTACTCAGCATACAGATTGAGTAAGTATGGTGAAAGGATGAATTCCTGATGTAGACCTCTCTTGATTTGTAGCCACGCAGTATCACTTTGTTCTGTTTAAATAACACCTCTTGCTCTTTGTACAGGTTCCTCATGAGTACATTTATATGTTCTGGAATTCCCATTCTTCACAATGTTATTCATCATTTGTTTTGATCCAAACAGTTGAGTGCCTTTGCTTAGTCAAGAAAACACAAGTAAACATCTTTCTGGTATTTCATGCTTTCAACGAAGATCCATTTGACGTCAGCAATGATATCCCTAGTTCCATTCTGAATCTGGCGTGAATTTCTGGCATCTCCTCCTCAATGTACTGCTGCAACTATTTCCGAATTATCTTCAATAAAATTTTACTTTCATGTGATATTGAGGATATTGTTCAATAATTTCCTCATTCTGCTGGGTCACCTTTCTTTGAGATGAGCACAAATATGGATCTCTTCCAATTGGTTGGCCAGCTAGCTGTCTTCCAAATTTCTTGGCATAGAGTGCTTCCAGTGCTGCGTCAGTTTGTTGAAACTTTTCAGTTACTCTCCAGTTAATTCCTGGAGCCTTGTTTTTCATTAGCTGATGCCTTCAGTGCAGTATGGACTTTTTCCTTTACTACCACCAATTCTTGATCATACGCTACCTTTTTAAATGGTTGAACAGCAACTAATGCTTCTTGGTGGGATGTCTTTTTGTATTCCTTCCATATTCTTTTGGTACTTCCTTCATAGTTCAATGTTTTGCCCATAGAATCCTTCAGTGTTACAAGTTGAAGTTTGAATTCTTTTCTTCAATTCTTTCAGCTTGAGAAATGTGGAGTATGTTCTTTCCTTTTGGTTTCCAAACGTCAGGTCTTTGCACACTTCATTATAATACTAGAAAGAAGGAATCAGTGATACACTTCTAAGAGATTGTTGTTATGAAGTACTGTCAAGTCAGTTCTGACTCATAGCGACCCTGGATAGGGTTTCTGAGGAATGGCTGGTGGGTTTGAACTGCCAGCCTTGTGGCTCAAACTGACCTTGTAGTCCAGTGCAGTATCCTGCAGCGCTATACCAGAAGTCCGCTAAGAGATTGTTGTTGTTGTTGTGAAGTGCCGTCGAGTCGGTTCCAACCCATAGTGATCCTGTATAGGATTTTTGAGGAGCAGCTGGTGAGCTTGAACCGCTGACCTAGCAGTTCACATGACTTCACAGTGTGGTACATTAACCCACAGAGCCACACCAGGACTCTTCTAAGAGATTAGTCCTTGAAAACCATATGAATAGCAGCTCCATCTCACAGACTGGCAAACGGAGGCACAGGGAAGTTGAGGCATGTGCCTAAGGGAGCATTGGGACTTGTACCCAGATTGTCTAGCTGGAGGCTTTGTGCTTTTGTCGATGGTGCTTTTGTCCCAGCTACCTCCTGCTAGAACACTGCATCCATTGCGTTGTGTTGCGTTGTCCTTTCCTTTTCTCTATTGAAGTCTTTGTCTACCTATTATAAACACCTACATCCCCCCCCCGCCCCCACTCCCCCACATCATTGAATCAGTCCTTGCACCCATCAGGTTGCCAGCAGGAAGTGAAACATTCAAGGTAGGAGACTCTGAAGATGGTGTAGTAGAGGGGCCCAAAGGTGAAGCAGAAGAGAGAGCAAACCCCGTGCCAAGGACTGACAAGAGAGGTGTGCACGTGCTTCAGGTATCTACTGCCACTACACACCAAACCACCCCCAAACTTGGTGACTCAGAGCAACACTGATTTACTGTTTCTCACAATTCAGCATTCTGTGGGTTGAACTCGTTCTTTTAGTTCATGTGGTGGTGACTGGGGTGTTGAGCTATGGCTCCCATTTGCCATAGAGTTGACTCTGACTCCTGGTGTCAAAATGACCCCCTGTGTATCAAAGTGGAACTGTGCCCCATTAGAGTTTTCCATGACTGACTTTTCAGAAGTAAATCACCAGGGCTTTCTGTCGAGATCTTCGCGAAGAACTAAAACCAACAGCTGTGTCCATGGTACCACCCAAGGACTCCCTGAGATGTCTGCAAGGTCTAGAATGGTTTCACTCATGGGGTTAGTTGTCAGTTGGAAGCTCAGCTGGGCTGCTGGCTGAAGGCTCCGTTCTCCTTCACGTGGCTGCTCCAGTTACTTGGGCTTTCTCACCACGTGTCAGCTGACTTTAAGAAGGAATGCCATAGGAAGCAAAGATAGAAGCCACTGCTCTCTTAAAACCATTCTTGGCTGCTACTCAGTGACCATAGAACAATATTATTAATATTACATGCAAGTAAAATTTTGCTGAAGAGAATTCAAACACAGTTGCAGCAGTAGAGCATCAACAGGGAGTTGCTAGAAATTCAAGTCAGATTCAGAAGAGAATGTGGAATGATACCAGATGAATCTAGGCTGAAAGCAGAGAATATTATAGAGATGTTTACTTGTGTTTTATTGACTGTTCAAAGGCATTCAACTGTGTAGATCATAGCAAACTATGGATAACATTGTGAAGAGTGGGAATTCCAGAACACTTAATTGTGCTCATGAGGAAACTCTGTATAGATCAAGAAGCAGGCATTTGAACAAAACAAAGCAGGAAAAGTGTGCATGAGGATTATATCCTCTTACTATATTTAATCAGTCTGTATGCTGAGCAAATCATTTATGAAGCTGGATTATATGAAGAAGAGCATGACATCAGAATTAGAACGCAACTCATCAACAACTGGCAGCATGCAGATCCCACAACCTTGCTTTCTGGACGCAAAGAGGATTTGAAGCACTTATTGATACATTTGAATTGTGGTATTGGTGAAGCAAGAATGGTGAAACTTTTGGCATGATGTCAGAAAGGACCGTTCCTTGGAGAAGGATATCGTGCTTGGTAAAGTGGAGGGCCAGTGAAAAAGAGGAAGACCCTCAGTGAGGTGGACTGACAGCAACAATGGGCTGAAACATAGCAGCAGTTGTGAGGCTGGCTGTGGCCTGGGCACTGTTTTGTTCTGTGGTGCAGAGGGTCCTTCTGAGAACCAAGTCGATGTTACCTAACAGTAACACCATTCAGTGTTGCTTCTGTCACATTCTGTTGGCTGAAACAGGTCACCAGGTCAACCCAGATTCAAAGGAAGAGGGAAATGTACTCTCAGTGGGAGATGTGGCAAAGGATAACCAGCCATGTCTCATCTATCACATGAAGGAAATAGGTCTAGTTTGTTCCGACGCGGAGTGACCCCGTGCACAGCAGAGTAATTCACTGCCTATCCTGCATCATCCCCACACTTGTTATGCTTGACTCCGTTGCTGCAGCCATTGTGTCAGGTCACCTCACCAAGGGTCTTCTTCATTATCACTGACCCTCTCTACTTTACCAAGCGCAATGTCCTTTTCCAAGTACTGGTCCCTCTTGATAACATGTCCAAAGTCTTGTCATCCTGACTTCTAAAGAGCATCCTGGTTGTCCTTCTTCTGTACAAGACAGATTTGTGTGTTCTTCAGGCAGCCGGTGATAATTCCTATTTCAAAGGCCTCAATGCTTCATCAGTATTCATTATTCATTATCCAGATTTCACATTCATATGAGGTAATTGGATCAGGCTCATCTTAGTTCTCAAAACAGATTTCCTGTTTAACACTTTAGAGATGTCTTTTTGCAACAGATTTGCCCAATGTAGTAGCATTGTTTGATTTCTTAACTGCTGCTTCCATGAATGTTAATTGTGGATCCAAGTCAAATGAAATCCCTGAAAACTTCAGTTTTCTCTCCACTTGTCATAATATTGTTTATTTGTCCAGTTGTGAGGACTTTTGTCATCTTTCTGTTGAGATGTAATTCATACCGAAGGCTATAGTCTTTGATCTTCATCAGTAAATGCTTCAAGTCCTTTTTACTTTCAGCCAGTAAGATTGCGTCATCTGAACAGTTAGAGGTTGTCAGTAAAACTCGTTTACCCTGTCTTATCTTCTCTTACCTCATTTTCCTCTCTTATCATCCTGGCATCTTCTGCCTCCATTGGGCCAAATCCAACTAGAAACCAAAGGGCAAGACAGCCTGGGGGCATGATTGCAGAGGACCACCTTCCTGGGACCAAGGTGGAGTGGAGAAACAGAGCAAAGTTCTTTTAGAATTCTCCATATTTTTTTGTTTTGTTTTTCTTTTTTGAAAACTTTTGTTGTGAATTAGTTGAAGATTTATAGAGCAAATCAGTTATCCATTCAACAATTCAAGTGCATGTCACTGACTATAATCCCCATCATGTAACATCATTTTCCCCACCTCTGCCCTGTGTCCCCCTTTTCCATTTCTCCTCCTTTCCTAACCTTTCTGAGCTTTGTCCTTGGGCAGATGCTGCCCTCTTGATCTCAAGTGTTTGGTTAGTCAACAGTGTGGATATCTCCCTCATATTATTTTTCTTCTTTGTCTTCTGTTGTTCTTAAGTGATATTGAGTCAGTTCCAACTCATAGTGACCCAGTATAGGGTTTCTGAGGAGTGACTGGTGAGTTTGAACTGTTGCCCGTGTGTTTTTTGACTGAAAATTGAGCCACGGGGATGAGCTCTTTTCCAGACACGAAGCGTAATTAAGGGTGACAGTCTCAGGGGTTCCACAAAGTCTCTATCCAGCTAATAAGCCTGGTTCTTTTTATGATTTTGAGTTTTGTTCCACATTGTTCTCTGTCTCAATCTAGGACTTTCTACTGTGATTCCTTTCAGAGCAGTTGGTAGTGGTGTCTGGGGACTATCTAGTTCTTTGGGTCTTAGGGTCTTTGAGGCGGATGTTATTCTAGGTCCATGAGGTCATTGGATTACTTTGTTCCATGCATCTTTGATTTTCTTTACTCCTTTTCTCCAGATGGGGAAAGGTCCATAGTTTCATCTTAGATGGTTGCTCAGAGTTTTTGTTTTTTTTGTATGTTTTTAACTTTTTATTGTGAAAAAGGTTTACAGACATGACCATCAGCCCCGCATTTAGCCCAGTGATTACAATTCCCTCCCTGCAACAGTTATCCTACTTCCTGTCTGTGGCTCCTCATTTACATCTTATTGCTCATGAGTTTTTAAGATCTCAGTTATTACTCACCAAAGTAGGATGTATGTGGAGAATTGTCTTTGTGGACTATGTTACACTAATTGATTTTGGTGTCTCCAGAGACCATGGTCCTGAGCCCTGAGCCCTATGACTCATTCTCTCAAGATATTTGTCTAATACGTTTTCATAACTCTGTCCCCTGTGTGCTACCCTACATTTATGTATATAAATTGTAGCATCAGTAAATACACATGTGGAAACAGTCCCTGTGAAGCCATAGATATAGTCTTCCTGTCTCTATTTTATTTTTCATTGTGTGATTTGTAGTTACAATTCTCTGCAATTATTTATGACCAGTCTCTCCTTCTAGACCAAAAGCTCCAAGAGGGCAGGGACCACACCATCTTTGCCCATCATTGGACCCCCGATGCCCTGCACAGCATGTGGATGCTCCCTACATGCTTGTTGGATGTGTGAAATCTTCAGTAATGAGGCAAACTGAATTTCCCCTTCCTTCTACCCTCCGCATCCAATTCATCTGATAGCGATGCGCATTCTGCTTCCAAAATACATGTTGGGTCTGTCCTGCTCTTCCTAATGACTCTGTCTCTAATTGCTGCAAGGCAGTTGCCAAATACAACAGCCTCTGGTTTTGCCGCTGCCTCCTATGCATTGGCCAGAGAGTCGTATTTTCACTCCACAAAAGCCTGAAACATATCCAAGACTTCATAGTACAATGAGCCCCCATCTAACCCATTTTCCAGATTCAACAATTATCTTTTGGGGGGGCCATACTTGCTTCATCTATCCTTTTCCCTCTTTGTATTTTAATGAATTTTAGTGAATTATTTTGAAGCAAATCTCAGTCATGGTGGCCTTTCTCCCCAAGGTTCTCCACTATGCACCTCCGAAAATGTGGATGTTGTCTTGCAAAACCAGGAATGCTGTTAAAAATAGTTGGAAGATTTCAGACAAACCAAAATCAGATCAGATTACACTTGTCCACTAAGCTCTTTGTGGTTAAAACCAGGATTCTTCACCAGAGCATAAGGGGAATATGGCTATGTACATTATCATCCTAGTGAAGAGAGTAAGAGGAAATAGTAAAGAATCACCTTGGGGCAAGAGGCCTAAAGTAGGCCGAGCATCCTATGAAAGGGGCCCAACAGGCCTCTCATTGGTAGATGCCATCAAGTTGGCCCCCGACTCATGATGACCCCATGTGTTACGTGGAGTAGAACTGCTCCTTATGGTGTCCTGGGCTGTAATTTTTTAACTTTTTGTTTTGAATTCAGTGAAATTTTACAGAACACGCTGGTTTTGCATTCAACAATTTGTGCACATTTTGGTTAGTGGCATCGCTTGCCATCCCCACGGTATAACAGCATTCTTCCCACTTCTTCTCTGAATTTCTTGTTTCCATTCCTCTTTCTTTCCTACCCTTCCTGCCATCTGTGCTTTCTCCCTGAGCAAATGCTGCCCTTTCGATCTCATAGGATTGGTTGTTCTAAGGTGTGCATACCTCTCTGGCATTATTTTTCACCTCACAGGCCTGTCTAATATTTGGCTGAAAGTTGAGCCACCAGGGTAAGTTCAGTTCCAGGCCTGAGGCATGATAAAGGGTCAGTGTCTCAGGGGATTGTCTGTAATTTTTACAGAAACAGGCTGCCACACCTTTTCCCCCACAGAGCTGCTGGCTGGGTTTGAACTGCGAAACTTTTGGTTAACCACCAATCACAAACCATTTAACTATATGCTCATTTGGTCCCTGAACAACAACTGACCAGTGTCTGTCACAGGGCCTTTGCACTTGCTGCTACTTTCCCAAGTTCTCTCCCTTCAGGTCTCACCTCTGTCCCTTCACCTCTCTATGACATCACCTCTCTTAGCGCTTAGACTCATTTGAAATCCTTATTTATTATTTGTTGATACATTTTAAAAAAACACACACAACTCTTTCTTCCACAAAAAATCGAGGCTGAGGCAGTCTTGCTCACCCTGCTCTCACCCAGGGTACAGGAGGCCCAGCATACAGTAAGCACTCAGTAAATGTTTGCTCCATGAATGAGTGGGTTCAATGACTGTGTGCTTCTCTTCCCTGGGCAGGTGGGACAGGGTCAGGTGATGTCTAAGGAGCTTCTGGGTCGTGGGACAGGTGCCATCCTCCTGTGTGCAGCCGCTTGCTCCTTTGTGCTTGGAAAGCTACTCTGTTTGGAAGGGCTAGCCCTCGACAAAGTGCAAAGCAGGTAGTTTGATGGTCAGCCTGTGAGTCAGAGGGGGCAGGCCCTGGAGGACAGTCAGGACCTTAGGTAGTCACAGGGCAGGGATGATTTTGCAGGAAATGGGGTTTGCTGACAGCTCAGGGTTAGAGTCTGGCTTGTAAGGGTGTGGCAGGATCGCACTGAGAACTTTAGGGCCTCTGGCATCTCCACTAATATCCACACTATTAAAAGGGTATATATATATATATTTTTTTTTTTTTTTTTTTTTTTTTTTTTTTTGCACATTTTATTATGTTTTAGGTGAAAGTTCACATACCAGATTAGTGTCTCAATCAGTAGTTCTATGCAGACTGTGCTACTCCAGTCCCTGCACTCACCCTATTTCTTTCCTGGGTTCCTCATTTCCATGTGTCAAATTTCTCTGTCCCTCCCTGCATTTTCATCTTCGGTTTTGGGTACACATTAATTACCCTTTTGGTTTCCCGTAGTTGATTGTTCTAAAGAGCACATTCTCCATCAGTGTTACTGTTAAGGCCCATCTATGAATTGACTGAGAATGTCTATAACTTTAATTAGAAGATTTTCATAGGGCAATAGTCTTGGGAGTCCCTCCAGTCCCTTTCAGGCCTGTCTTTTTTTTTTTTTTTTTTAATTTTAAAATTTTTGCTCTATGTTTTACCCATTCAAATCAGGACCTTCTGTTGTGGTCTTGGTCAGAGTGGTGGGTACTGTATCTGGGCACCATCTGTCTTCTTCTGGGGTCAGGTTAGAGGAAGCTGTAGTTCATGTGGGCCACTAGTCCTTTGGACAAATTGCTTCCCTGAGTCTTTGATCATCTTCATCTTCTTTTGACTCATGCATGAAGAGACCAATAATTTCTTCTTATCAGATTGTACCACCACCACTCCTTTGTCAGTTTGTCATATTGTGGTGGCTTGTATCTTGCTGTGCTGCTGGAAGCTCCGCCTCTAGTATTTTAAATACCATCAGGGTCACTCATGGGGGTCAGATTTCAGTAGAGCTCCCAGAGTAAGCCAGACAAGGCAGAATGAGAGACAGACCACTTCTGAATGTTTAGCCATTGAAAACCTTAGGAATGAATAGTAGTGGAACGTTGTCTGATACAGTGCTGGAGCCCCTCAAGTTGGAAGGCACTCAAAGTTCTGCTGGTAAGGGATGCGTCCTCTAAATAGAGTTGATCACTATGACATGGGTAGAGTTAAGCTTTTGGGACCTTCATTTACTGATGGGGCACAAGTCAAAATGAGAAGAAACAGCTGCAAACTTCCATTAATAATTGGAACATGGAATATACAAAGTATGAATCAAGGAAAATTGGAATTTGTCAAAAATGGAGTAGAATGCATACAGATAAATATCCTAACCATTAGGGAACTGAAATAGACTGGTATTGGCCATTTTGAATCTGACAGTCATACAGTTTACTATGCCAGCAATGACAAATTGAAGAGGAATGGTGTTACTTTCATTGTCAAAAAGAACGTTTCAAGATCTATCTTGAAGTACAAAGTCTGTGATAGGATACTATATATACACCTACAAGGAAGACCAGTTAACACCACTATTACTCAAATTTACACATCAACTACTAAAGCCAGTGAAGATGAAATTGAATAACTATACCAACTTCTTCAGTCTAAAATTGATCAAACATGCAATAAAGATGCATTGATATTTACTGGTGATTGGAATGTAGAAATTGTAAACAAAGGGGAGGGATCCATAGTTGAAAATACGGCCTTGGTGATAGAAATGATGCTGGAAATCCCATGACAGCATTTTTTTTTTTTTTTTTTTTAACCACTCAGGCATATATAATAAATTACATCTCCAAAGAGCACATTCTGCAAATCTGCTTCTGGCCACAAGTTCTTAGTCCTTCTCTTCTTAGTTGATGAGAGTCCTCAGCTGCTCGCCCTCTCCATGCCCACATCTCTGCCTTCATCTCTGGTGCTGCTGCTTCTCTGGACAATGTCCCGCATTCTATTTGTGCATTCCTTTCTTGATGGTCCAAGGGTCCTCTGTTTCTGGACTGTAAGATTAACCACTCCTCTTTTTTTGTTATATAACTTCTACCTTTACAATTGTGACAGTCGCGATTAGTCATGATAACATTTATTCACTATTGAATCTTATCCCCATCTCCTTTCACCAGACCCATCTAGACAAGATGATAACTCTTCAGTGGGGACTCTTTCTTTCCCCCCACACTCTTAACTAAGCTCCCTCTTGAAACCTTGTAAGCCAGTCATTAGTGCCTTTATTG
>NW_006408596.1:96112-97653 GCF_000296735.1 Chrysochloris asiatica
AAAATCGAATAGAAAATTTCAAAGGACTGCTTGAGAAGACAAAGTCAAATATTCTAACGATATGCGCAAAGACCTGGAGTTTGAGAACCAGAAGTGAAGAACATACTCTGCATTTCTCAAGCTAAATTAACTGAAGAAAAAATTCAAACTTTGGATTGCAATATTGAAGGATTCCATGGGCAAATTATTGAATGACTCTGAAAGCATCAAAAGAAGATGGAAGGAATACCCAGAGTCACTGTGCCAAAAATAATTGGTCAATGTTCAGTCCTTTCAAGAGGTATCATATGATTAAGAAGCGATGTTACTGAAGGAAGAAGTCCAAGCATTGCTGAAGGCACTAGTGAAAAGCCACGCCCCATGAACCAGTAGAATGCAAATTGAAATGTTCCAACAAGCTCAGACAACAATGGAGGTGCTTGCTCACTATTCTATGTCAAGAAATTTGGAAGACAGCTACCTGGCCACCAACTGGAAGAGATCATATTTGTGGCCCATTTCAAAAAAAGGTGACTAAATGGAATGTGGAAATCATTGAAAAATATTAATATCACATTCAAGTAAAATTTTGCTGAAGATAATTTAAACATGATTGCACATTGAGAGGGAGAGGACATGGAATGAGGGATAGCATTGCTGACATCATTTAGATCTTGGCTGAAAGCAGAGAATACTAGAAAGATGTTTACCTGTGCTTTGCTGTCTATGAAAAGGCATTTGACTGTGTAGATCGTAACAAACTATGGATAACGTTGTGAACAATGGATGTTCCAAAACACTTGATTGTGCCTGTACGTAGAGGCAGTCATTCGACCAGAACAAGGGGATATCGAGTGATTTAAAATCGGGAAAGGCATGCGTCAGGGTTGTACCTTTCAGCATCTGCATGCTGAGTAAATAATTGGAGAAACTGGATTATATGAAGAAGAGCATGGCATCAGGATTAGAGGAAGACTCATTTACAACCTGTGATATGCAGATGACACACTCTTGCTTGCTGAAAGTGAAGAGGACATGAAATATAGCACTCAGTGTGGATTGCACCTTAACCTCAATGTAAAGGAAATGGAAATCACAACTGGACTTTATAATAACATTATAATAAATGTAAAAACAATTGAAGTTGTCAAAGACTTAAATTTTCTTGAATCTACTATCAGTGCCAAGGGAAATAGTAGCCTAAAACTCAAATGACATATTACATTAGGCAAATCTGCTGAAAAGACACCTTTAAAGTGTTCAACAGCAAAGATGTTAGTTTGAGAAGTAAGGTGTGTCTGACCCAAGCCATGGTATTTTCAGTCGCCTCAAATGCATGTGAAAGTTGGAGAATGAATAAGGAAGACCGTAGAAAAACCAGTGCATTTGAATTATGGTGTTGGTGAAGAATATTGAAAGTGCTGTGGACTTCCAGAGGTACAAACAAATCTGTCTTGGCAGAAGTACAATTAGAAGGTGCCTTAGAAGTGGAGATGGCAAAACCTTGTCATTCTTACGTTGGCCATCTTATCAGGAGGGACCAGTCTCTTGGGGGGGGGGGG
>NW_006408596.1:99212-100392 GCF_000296735.1 Chrysochloris asiatica
AGGGCTAGGAGTAAGACGATGTAATTTTGTGGTTACAGGTAGGTTTATTATATTTATTTATTTTTCCTGAAATCTACGTGATTTCCTCTTCATTTGGAAGTTCTGTACCTACATTATTCTCTTTTTTTGTTTTGTGATTGAAAACTTTTTTTTTTTTTTTGCATACTGATAACTCTAGTCCCCTGTTTTCAGTCTTGTAGTTTTATTTTACTTTGAATTCTTCCATACCTGTGTTGAGGAGTCCTGGTGTGGTACTGCGGGTTAATGCACTGGACTGCAAAGTTGATTTGAACTACAAGGTTCAAGCTCACAAACTGCTCCTTGGAAACCCTATACAGGGTCGCTGTGGGTCAGAACCGACTTGATGACATTTCACAACAACAACAACATACCTGTGTTGAGTTCTGAGTGATTTGTCATGGATGTTAATTTCATAGTTGTCTGTTGTATCCAGGGTACTTCCTTTAGTATTTTTTGGTAAGATTAGGCTGGTTTTTTACAAATTCTTTTAATGTCTCTATGGCTGGAATGTCCTAATTTAGTCATATTTAATGGACAGTTTTGCTGGAATAATGATTTTTGGTTTTTGTTTTTCTTTCAGAGTTTTATATATATATTGTCCCATTGTCTTTTTGCCTGCATAATCTCTGCTGCGAAATCAGAGTTTAATCTTATTAGTTTTCTTTGTAGGTAACATTTTATTTTTTTCAAGCTGGTCTCAGTATTCTTTCCATGTTTTTGGATTTGAAAAGTTTAATTATAATATGTCTGAGTGATTTTCTTTTGGGTTCTATCCTGTTTGGACTTCGTTCAGCTTCTTTAATACATATCTTCTTGTCTTTCATGATTTTAGGGAAGTTCTCTTCCTACAACTCTTCCACAGATTTCTTTGTGTTTTGTTTTTGTCTCTTCCTGTTCTGGAATTACATCCACACATTAAGTTATTCCTCTTGATAGTGTCCTACATACATCTTAGACTTCCTTCAGATTTTTTTTGTTCTTTTTTCTGATTGTTCCTCTAGCAGATAAATATTGAGAGATTTGTCTTTAAGCTCATTAATTCGACCATTGATTGATTCAATTCTACTTCTTTGCCCTTTCAATGTATTATCTATTTATGAAGTCTTAGTATTAATCTTCTGGCTTTCTAATCGCTGTTTTTGTATAGTTTCCAATTTTT
>NW_006408596.1:103092-141026 GCF_000296735.1 Chrysochloris asiatica
CCTATGTTGTTTTATATTTTTCCTGTAGGTCTTTCTTTCAAGAAGTATCTTCTGTTCTTCTAGCCACTCCAGGTTGGTTTTTTTGTAATCTATTAATATCTCCCCGAATGAGTTCTGGTTGTTTTTTAGCTTTGTTTTGTTTTATTTTGATTTTATCTCTCAGTACATCATATGTACTCAGGAAGCTTTTCCCTTCTGGGCCTGAAACCCAACTCCAATTGAGATCTTTTAACAAAGGAATGCAGTGTTAGAAGTGCTCAGTCATCTTTTCCAAGAAATTTGGAAGATAGTTACCTGGCCACCCAATTGGAAGAGGTCCATATTTGTGCCCATTCCAAAGAAAGGTGTGCATTGGCTGAAAGCATAGGGTACCAGAAAGATGTTTACTTGTTCTTTATTGACTATGTGAAGGCATTTGACTGTGTGGATCATAATAGATTATGAATCACATTGTGATGAATAGGAATTTCAGAACTCTTAACTGTGTTCATGTGAAACTTGTACATAGAACAAGAGTCATTGGAGCAGAATGATGGGATACTGCATGGCTTGACACCGGGAAAGATGTTCGTCAGGGTTGTATCCTTTCACCATACTTATTCAGTCTGTATGAAGCTGGGTTATATGAAGGACAACATGACATCACAATTGGAGGAATACTCATTAACAGCCTGCAATATGCAAATGAAACAACCTTGCTTGCTGAGAGCAAAGTGGACTTGAAATGCTTACTGTTGATCAAAAATACAGCCTTCAGAATGGATTATACATCAGCATAAAGAAACAAAATTCCTTACAACTGATCTAATGAATAACAAACATCTTGATAAATGGAGAAAAGGTGTAAAGGATTTCATTGTCTTTTAATCCACAATCAATTGCCTTGGAAGCAGTTAGTCAGGAAATCAAATGACATAATGCGTTGGGCAATTCTATTGCAAAAGATGTCTTTAAAGTATTAAAAAGCAAAGATGTCACTTTAAGAACTAGCGTGTATCTGACTCAAGTCAAGGTATTTTCAACAACTTCATGTGCATGTGAAACCTGGACAACGAATAAGGAATATCTGAGAATAACTGAGGAATTTAAATTGTGGTGTTGGCAAAAAATATTGACACTACCATGGACTTCCAGAAGAACACATACATTTGCCTTGGAATGACAGTCAGAATGGCTCTTGTATTTTGGGCCTGTTATTACGAGGGACCAGAGCCCAGAGAAGGGTATCATACTTGGTAAAGTAGAGGGTCAGTGAAGAAAAGGACGACTCTCAAGGAGGTGGACTGATACAGTGGCTGCAGCAATGAGCTCAAATAGAGCAGCGCTTGTGAGACTGGTGCAGGACTAGACAGTGTTTTGTTCTGTTGTACATAGGGTCTCTATGAGTTGGAATCCATATGAGGGCCCCTAACAGCAATGCCTTGGTGTGGCGCTGTGGATTAAGGCACCAGACTGCAAAGCCATTGAACTGCAAGCTCTCCTCTGTCACTCCTTGGAAACCCTATATAGGGTTGCTCTGGATCAAAATCAACTCAACGGCACTTAACAACAACAAAAGCAACAATAAAGCATCATGTGTATTAACATAAGAAATTAGTTGCTTTCTGGAAATCAAGCTAGACACACTCCGCCTGGAGGTCTGTGCCGTGGCTTGTCCCTCAACCAGGAATCCAGGAATGCTCTTCCCTAGATTTCTGGGATCCTCTCTGTTCTGCCATGCCTCTAGTTCTCTCTTCTCCCCACTGGGGCTGCCGGCACTTACTCAGTGCTACTGTCTGCCCCTTCGGTTCGCATAACCCTCTCACCCAGAAGAAACACCAGCAGAGCCACATAGACAGTTATATTGTCTCGTGGCCACGTTTAAAAATGAAGGAATAGCCGAAGTTGACTTTAATAATGTATTTTATTTAACCCAACAGATCCAAAACATTAGTTTCAATCTGTAACCAGTGTGAAAAGTTATTTTGAGAGCTTTCATGTTCTTTTTTGTATATGAAGTCTTGGGATCCCATCTCAGTTGGGACCAACCCCATTTCAAGGGCTCAGCACCCTTGTGGTTACTTTTTTTTTTTAAGGTTTTATTGTGAATTGAGTGAATGTTTACAGAACAGATCATCAGCCTTGCACTCAAACGATCGTATTTTGTTAAATTGCAATGATTACAATCCCCTCCATGCACCATCGGTTAACAGTACTTACCTCTATCTGCCCCCATCCCCATTTTTTTTATGTACACAAAATGCACCGAAAATATATATTCATTTAAATGGCCAAATTAAAAAATATATATTCGTTAAATGGCTTGCCTGCCGGTGCATAGCCTTTCTCATTCCAAGTCATGGGTACTTTTGATGGTCATTGTTTGTCTGCCAGGATGCAGTATGGACCACAGCAGACATCTTTGTGACCGCCATTACTGGACTCCTGGTGTTCAGCACCTTGTGGGTGCTCAACCCATACTTGTGTAATGGAGTTGAATTAGGCATTGGTGGTCTACGTGACTCTCATCACCAGCTGGGATGCCCACTGTCAGGAAGGTTATGAAGGGAAGCCATCATTTTTTTGCATACGATCCGCCTATAACCATCTGGAACCCTCACAATCAAATTGAAGCCCCTTGGCGTGGCCCACCAGGCCTCATTTTATTGACCCCCACCTTTCCCCTAGGTTCCTCTGGTGGCTAGAACATGCTCACACTGCACCCTGGCGCCCATCACAGTGCCTGGCATGCATTTGGTGCTCAGTCAGCACTGGTGGGAGGAAGGGACATGTAGGTTCCTGGTCTCTCCACTTCCCCTTTTCCTCCCATGAGCTTGGCAGATGGCAAATGTGGCCAAAAGGCAAATGTGTCCTCTTTCTCCTTTGATTCTCTTTTGCTCCTTGTCCGTTCTCACAGCCCTCTCTTCTGCCTTCTCCACTTTCTTCCTCCTTTGTCCTGTCTCACTCTTCCCCAGCAAAGAGAACCAGAGACTCATGGGTAGGCCCCGGAGCTCTTCCAGTCCCACCACTAACTAGGTTGTTAGCTTGTACACCATGTGTCACATGACAGTGGTCCCCAGAACAGTTAGAATCCTACCTCTGGACTGTGTGTGCAAGAAGGATCCACCCACTTAATCTACATGACAACAAACCACCCCCATTCATAGAAATAAACCCAGGCATAGATAGGTGAAGCAACTTGCCCAAGGCCACACAGCTGGGCATCTGGGTTGGCCTGGCTCTGATAGCTGTTCCTGTAACATCCGTGCATATTGGTTTAGGATTACCGTGTGCTCTGTTCTAGCATCTGGGGATAGAGCAGCGGACAGAAACATTTTTCTTGTTGTTAAGTGCCTTCAAGTCAGTTCCGATTCATAGCAACCCTGTGGAGGGTTTCTGAGGAGGGACTGGTGAGCTTGAACCACTGATCTTGTGGTTCAAACTGACCTTGCAGTCCAGAGCATTAACCCACAGTGCTATACCAAGACTCCATATGTTGTTGTTTTTGTTGTTAAGTACTGTGGAGTTGGTTCCGACTCATATTGACCCTGCACAGGGTTTCCGAGGCTGCAAATCTTTATGGGAGCAGAAAGCCTCATCTTTTTCCCACGAAACAGCTGGTAGTTTTGAACTGCTGACCTTGAGGTTAGCAGCCCAATTCGTAACCACTACGCTACCAGAGCTCCTTTATAGAAGGGACCCAAACCAAAATTTCCATGGAGTCAATTCCAACTCATAGTGACCCTACATATGTAGGGTTTCTGAGACCATAGATCTTTGGGGGAGCAGACAGCATCATCTTTCTCCTGTGGGGCAGCTGGTGGGTTTGAACTGCCAACTTTTTTGTTAGCAGCCCAACACCTAACCCTCAGTGCCACCAAGGTTCCATTCTAAAGGGGAAGGTTGACAATAGAACATACCAATACAGATGTCTCGTCGTGTGGTTGAGGGAGATAAGTCTATGGAGAAAACTGAAGACAGGAAGGGCGAGGGGGACGGATGGGGTGCAGTTTGTCATCTACAAAGTGGGGAAAGGAAGGAAGTTCTTGCTGGAGAGAGGCATTACAGCAGGGAGTTGGAAGAAGGGAAGATAAGCCACATGGGTATTTGGGAGCACAAGTTCCGGTAGAAGGACCAGTAAGTGTAAAGGCCCTGAGGCCTAGAGAATCCTGTGAAACAGTTCTACTCTGTACACATTGATGCAATGGCAACCAACAATGATTCAGATACAATCATATACCATGTGATTCACCCACTTGGACATGTCGGATCCACTGACACATTCAGAACTGTATAACCATCACTACACTGAAGTTTAGAGTGTCTCATAAGCCCCCCAAAGAAACTCTGAGCCCGTTCACAGTCATTCTTCATCTTCTCTCCCCACTACCTTCCCCTAGAAAAGGACCAATGGACTTCTTGCCTGTGGCCTCAACTCTCCCAGACATTTCACATGAAGGGAATCCTATAAGATGTGGCCTTGAATGCCTGGCTTCTTCCACTCAGCATGTTTTCCAGGCTCGTCAATGGCACAGCATGTGTCAGAACTTATTCATATTCTTGATCCTGATTAGCTCTCCACTGTATGGGTAGACCACATTTTGTTCATCCATTCATCTTTGGTGGGTTCCATTTTTATCTGTGGTGAATAGCGCCACTAGGAAGATGCATATGCAAGTTTTTGCCTGTGTACCTGCTTGTGATTCTTTTGGGTGTGGAAACCTAGAAGTGGAGTTGCTGGTCAGATGGTGAGTCCACATGTAGCCTTTTTGAGGGGCCAGCCACAGCCTCTCTGGGTGAGAGTTCCCACTGCTCCGTACCCTGGCATGGCTGTCGTGATCTTGATTGTGAGAGGCCGTGAGTGGAACAGGAGAGACAGGGTCTGACTTGGCTTTTTCGAGCCCTCACACCTGTGCAGAGGAGACTTCCTTATCATTCTGCTTTCTTCCCTTCTGCTTCATTGTCTTTTCTCACCCCAGCGAGGCCGCTGTCAGAAGCTTGACTACGTCCCCTTCCTAGGTCAGCAGGAAAGGCTGCGCTTGGGCCCTCTTTCATCTCCCTTGTGGCCTTGGGCTTCTTGGGTAAGCAGCACGCACACCCGGACCTTGAAAGCTGGGTAGTAAACTCAGGTCAGACTGGGTGACATGGTCAAGGCGAGTGGGTGCTGGCAGAGGAAGCTCGGCATCAAGGCTAAGGCAGACCCCAATGCTCAGGGAATTGGCGCATTTCCAAGAACAACAGACGTCAATGAACGCAAACAAGCGCCACAGTCAAAAAAAGCTCTGCAGTGTGAGCCTCAAAGAGCACCATGAGGTTTTATCAATTAACTGGTTAGTTAATTAATTGGTGAGTTGATGGGTTGACAATGATGAATGAATGAATGAATCAGCCTTTTCAGTGGCTGGGGATACAAGGACTTACAAAAACCGACTTGCTTTTCTCTCAGGGGAGCTGAGGGAAACATCTGATAGAGAAGCAGGGAGGCAGGTTAAAAAACTAAGGCTTCTCTGAGTTGAGGGTAAGTTTCAGGAACCCCATCTTCAGCAGGAGCCTCAAACTCAGAGGAGCAGGGTGGGAGAGCCAGGTGGGACAAGTGGAGGACTGCAGAGGGCATGTGTTACCACTGCTCCCCACACAGTTTTATGTTCTTGGTGCACTTATCATCCACAGTTACCCAATCCAGGGCCACTCACGTACCCATCATCTGTCTCCATCTTCATTAGAAAACAGACACTTCTTGTTGGCTCCGGTGTTCTGTGTCTTGGTTTCCTCAAATGTAAAATGAAGCCGTAACGTGCACTTAGCATAGGTCCCAGCTCCTTCATTCCTTTAAAAATGGTTCCTGGGAGGGGAGTTTTCCCTGTGGGGCAGAGTTCTAGACGATGGATGCTGTATGGATGCTGTTGGGGCTGAGGGACAGACTGCCTGCTTCTGGTGAGGAAGGAGATGGACAGAATTCAGAGAAACAGGCTTCTGTCGCACATGTCAGGTGGTGCTTAGTGATAAGAAAGGGGCAGAGGGAGGGGATTGGACACTGTGAGAACATGGCTGGGGGAGGCCTTGTGATAAACAGACATGGGACAGACAAGTGGAAAGCTGAGTGGTGTGGAGGGAAGGGCACAAAGACCCTGTTTGCATCAGGAGCCTCCTAGGCACATTCTAGGAGGAGTGAGGTTGGAAAGCAGTGTGTGCTTATGGGTGTCTGTGTGAGTGTGTATATGTGCCTATTGCGTATACATGTGTGTATATGGGTGTGTGCAGGTGTGTAAGCATATGTGTAAATGTACACATATGTGTTTGTATACATACGAGCATACATGTTGGCATGTGCATGTGTGTACACTTTTATTTGCGTGTGCATCCAGGTATATATGCACATGTGTGTGAGTGTGCAGGTGTGTATATGTGTGTATTTGGTAGGTTCATCTATGTGTGTGTATATTGCATGTGTGTGTAAATGTGCATTGTGTACATGTGTAAGTATGTATTTCATGTGCATGTGCTGTGCGCATGTGAACATTGCACATGCATGTGCATGTATGTGAGTGTGTTGCACATGCACATGTATATTATATGTGTAATTGTGCATTGTATGTGTACATGTGTAGTGTGTGTGTGCATCATGTGTATGTATGCGTGTGAATGTACTTGTGTGTATGTGCATGTGGACAATGAAAAAAAAGACCGTAGAAGAATCGATGCTGTTGGCGGAGAATATTGAAAATACCATGGACTGTCAAAAGAGCAAACCTATCTGTGTTGGAACAAGTACAGCCAGAATGCTCCTTAGAAGCCAGGATGGCCACACTTTGTCTTGCATACTTTGGACTTTTTATCAGAAGGGACCAATCCCTGGAAAAGGGCATCAAACTTTGTAAAGTGGAGGGTCAGCAAAATAGCGGAAGGACCCCAGATGGGTTGGCACAGTGGCAGCAGCAACGAGTTCAAGTGTAGCAAAGATTGTGAGGTTGGTGCAGGGCCATTTCATTCTATTGTACACAGGGTCTCTGTGAGTCGGTACCAACTCGACAACAGGTAACAGCAACAACATATGTGCAGGTGTGCATGTACATGTGTGTGAATATGCTCCGCATGTATGTGTATGTAAGTGCTTAAGTGTATGATGTGTGTATTTGTGTGTATGTACATGGTGTATATATATGTGTGTATGTGTATTTTTGTGTGTATGTGTGTGGAGGGGAGCTGAGATTAGAGAGGGGTGGGGTGGTATTAGACCATTTTAAGGGCGGTGGCTTTCCTGAGTGAGCTGGGAAACCCCTAAATGTAGTGATGACAGAGGAGAGGGGAAGGAAGGGGGGAGGGGAGGGAGGGGAACGAGAAGGAAAGGTGAGAAAGACTGGGAAGGAAGGAGGGGGAAAATGAGGTAAACTGGAAGGGGAGGAAGGGGGAGATAATGGAAAGGAGGAGGAAAGAAAGGAAGCCTGGTGCTCCTAGACCTCAGCGATCTGGGAAGAGGGCTATGGGCGGACCCTGGGGGCGTGTCCTAGAAGCCTCGCTCCTCCTCCGGTTCACTTCTGATCTACGTCCCGCCTTCAGCCCGCCCCCGCCACCCCAATCCCGATGCCCTAGGGGAGAGAGGGGGCGGTGCGGCCGCCTGGCCGGGCCGCATAAATCCTCTGACCACCTGACGGCCCTCTCCTCGGAGCGCTACATCCCGCGCCCTGAGTCCCCGAGTCCCTAGGTCCGCTGCCTGGGTCCCCACAGCTCCGGAGCCTGCAGGGCGCCAGGCGCGCAGACATGGGCAGTTGCGCTGGAGCGCGCCGGGCGGCCACAGCGCTGGGCGTCATTGGGCTGCTGGGCGCCGTACTGGGTGCTGTCATGATCGTGGTGGTGCCCTCGCTCATCCAACAGCAGGTCCTCAAGGTGCGTGTGGTAACTATGGGCTACAGGGACACCTAGGGCCTTGCTGAGGGCCAGAGCAAGGGAGGGCTGAGTGAGTGACCCTGGGACCTGATCCTCAGCACCCCGCCATGCCGGGGTCTGTCTGCGGGCCACAGACCGGGCTGGGAGTGTGGCCCTAGAGGCGCTGGTAAAATGAGCACTTAAATCTGCCTGCTTCCTGTGGGCTCCCGGAGGTTAGCACCACGAGGTAGGTAGTGTTCAGAAGCCCGCCCTCCACCGCTGGGGATTATCCTACAGTAACTGCGCTGCCCTTTCGTCCACCATCCCCAATCAGATTGCAAGCACAAACCGCTTTTCTCCTTCCAGGCACGCTCCAACCACCCCACCTCCCTTTTGCCATCAGGGGCGTTGGAGTGCACACACCTCTGGCCCCACCTCTGAGCCTAACCTTGCACCCCACTGCCCTTTTAACCAGGCTGACCAACAAAGGCAGTCAGCTGGCCTTCAGCCCCCGCAGACTCTGCCCTGGGTGGCCCTCTGGAATGAGTTTGGAGTTACCTAAGGGCAGGGAGATTGCAAACCTTTCAGAGTGACATGGCCAATGGGGGCCAGTAACTGCTGTGTCCTGGAGGGGAACCTGAGGCTTGCCTGTGCCCAAGACCCTATAATGTAGGCCAGAGAGTTTGAGTTGACTTGGTGTGGACCTTGTCCTGCTAGCTGGCTTCTCTGTCCCCAGGCTGGATCCCCTGTGGGCCTGAGTTTCTTAAGCGTAGGAATGATCTGTGTTGTATGCCTTCCTCTCTGTGCTCAGCAGAGGCAGGGCCTGGCACAAATGGGCTTGGGGAACGAGTGAAGATGCCTCTTTGTAGATTCCACTTCCACTTCCTGGCCTTGTGTGGCTTTGAAGATCAAGCATTTTAAGATGGGGCAATACTGGAACTGTGTGAGAGGTTGTCTAAGTCGCCTTGGCTACATATATGGTGCCTTCCTTTGATTTGGGTTTTTCAAATCTTTTCCTGTTAAGTCTTGGAATCTGATTGCCAGAAGGCCCCAGCCTGTCGATCCCCTGGGTGGTTTGTTTTTGGTTTTACCTCTGGAGTTGGCTGCAGAAAACGTGTGGACTGGGAAGCCCAGAGCTACAGAACTGTCTTCCCTGCCACAAGGTTATGGGCTGTTTTCACTGTTTGACTTTTCAAAGGCAGCTGTGTATCCTGCCAGTGTCGTGGCTTCTGTGATACTGGGATGATACTCTATGCAGACAGCAAGCAATGCCCTGGGCTCAATCACAGAGACTACCTGTCTCTGGATCTGCCTGCTACAAAGGTTGCTTACCTCTTGCTTTGGGGGTGTGGGGGTAAGTGGGGTTTATACCAGATGAAGAATCTTGTCAACCCAGTCATTCTAGGGCTTATTTCAGGGTGTTTAGTTTCTAAGGCTGTGGATCAGGTTAAGGATGTTGGGTGGAGGAGGGGTTTGTGTGTGTGTGCACGTGCATGTATATCAAATCCTTCCATTCTTCTCCTGCTTCCAAAGAGGCCACATTGTTCTAGGTGTCCCAAGAGCTGGGACCCCTGGGTGTGAAGCTGTGTAGGAGCCTCCTAGCATCTTTGGTTCATACCCCAGAGGAGGCTGGGTTTGGAGCCAAGTGGTTTGAGGGTGGCAAGGCAGCCCAGTCTGAGCCAGCTGTCCCTTGGGAAGTCTGGGCTGGAGCTGTGTCTAAGCACCTTCCCATGGAAGAAGAAGGCCTGTGTTCAGGGTACAGAGTGGCTGGGATGCTGGGCAAGAAGGGAAGCCTGCCTGTGTTTTCTTTGGTTGCCTGTGTCCACAGGCAACTTGAATGGGCAGCCTTGTGCGTTTGTTTTTGTTTTTGGTGCCTTTAAAATTTTTTCATTTCAAAAAAAAGTTCAGTTAGAAAAGATACGAATACCGGCAGTTTAAAAAATTCAAATAGAAGATAAAAAGAGAAAGTTCCCTCATTTTGTTCCCCTTGTCAGCATTTGCTACCACCGTCACTGTAGATCATTCTTTATACATCATGAGCACACAAATTTATATGGCTACATGCACTGAGAGATGCTATGCATGTAGTGTGCTTTTCAGTTCGGTGAGAGACCTTGACAACATCATATGGATCTACCAGTCCCCCCCACTCCCCTCCATATCTCTGTAGTATTCCTGGGATGGATATACACTTACTTAGCAGTTTTATCTATTAATTCATGATTTTATCCTGTTACAAACAATAACAAGTGAATATTCTGACACATGTCTCCTCACTGTGTGCATTGTGGATCACATGGCATATAATTCATTGATTCAAAGTCCATAATTCTGTGTTTGTTTGTTTGTTTGTTTTTAGCATAGTCACAGAGTTGTCAACCACCACCACAATCAATTTTAGAATATCTTTATTAAACCCAAAAGAAACCCCATACCTGTTAGCTATCGCTCCGAGCCCTCCAATCCCCAGTTCCCAAACCTTGCACGACCTCTAAGCTACTGTCTGCGCTGTTTAAGTTTTAACGTTGTTATAAGTTTCTGTTGAGTTGGCAAGCTTCTGTAGGTTGTTCTTGTTGTAAAGTGCCATCAAGTCGGTTCTGATTCAGTAGCAGAACGAAAAGCTGCCCACTCTTGTACCATTGTCCTCAACACTGATACATTTCAGTCTTCTTGTCGCAGCTATTATCTGTCTATCTCATAGAGGTTTTTCCCTCCACCTTACCAAACATCATGTCCTTTTCTAGTCTTTGTTCTTTCCTGGTGATAAATCCAAAGTAAATAAAGCAGTCTCCCCATACTCACTTCTAAGGAACATTCTGGTTGTATTTCTTCTCAGATTGATTTATCTGTTCTCATGACAGCCCGTGGTATATCCAGTATTCCTCACCAACACCATAACTCAAATTCTCCTCTCTTCTTTTCTCAATGTCTAGTTTTCACATGAATATGATATGGCTGAAAAAACCAGGGCTTGGGTCAGGTGCGCCTTAGTCCTCCAAGTGACATCTTTGCTTTTTTAACGGTCTTCTTGTTGCTAAATGCTGTCTACTTGGTTCCATCTGACAGTGACTCCATATAGGGTTTCTGAGGTGCGATTGGTGGGTTTGAGCTACTGACCTTGCAGTTATAATCTAGTGCTTATCTTACAGCGCCAAGACTTTGTGTAATACCGTAAAGTGGACTTTTGTAGCCGTTTTGCCCAGTGCACACATTTGATTTCTTTCTGCTGGTGCCATGGGTGTTGGCTCTTGATCCATACTGAATGAACTGTAATAGATACTGCCAGCTTGCCCTTCTGCAAACTACCATTTATATTTCCAGCAATAGTGTGTGAAAGGAACCATTTCCCTCACTCAAGCTATCACTGAGGATTGCTGACAGATTCTTTTGTTAATCTGAGGGGTTTGGTTTACATCTCCCAGGTTGCTGCTAAGGTCTAGTAGGATATGACATATTTGGAAACCTCTGTTTGTGTCTGGGACACCAGCCTTCCAGGACACTGGACCTCTGTGAGCTGGGTTCTTTTCTTCCTCTTTAACCTAGGCCTCAGATGTTGCCTGCCACCTGGACGAGGCTGCGGATTGGCATGTCCTGGGTGAGCCTGCGTTGAATCTTGTAGAGGTGTTGTAATTTCCTATATATTTTAGAAATGAGTCCCTTGTCTGATATGTCATTGCAAAAGATTTTTTCCCATTCTGTGGGTTCCCATTTTACTCTTCTGGTGAAGTCTTTTGATGTACATAAGTTTTTAATTTTTAGTATGTCCCACTCCTCTATTTTGTCTACTTTTGTTTGTGTGGTTTTCAAAATGTTTTGTAGTCTGTGTATTCCGTGAATTAGTGCTCCTGCGTTGAATCTGTGGCAGCTGTGTGTATTGGACTGAGGGGATAGTCTTTTTCATTCCTACAAATAAGGAAAAGGGAGCACTGCAAATGTTAGAGACTTGCTCAAGCTGACACAGTTTGTGGCAGTACTACTGGGCAGGAATCCCCATCTCTGGTTCTTTGTCTCCTTGTCCTTTCCCACAATACCTGCCCAACAATAACAACAACAACAAAACATGTTTACTGAATAGGATACTTTACCCTTGATTTCTCTTTGCCCCATGAGGTCACTGCTAAAACCATTGTCCTCATCCTTTCAATTGTCACAGCCAAGGTGGGGGGTGGGACTGGTTTCATGTCTCTCAGGGAGGCAGTGGTGAGGCCAGTGTGAGTTTGGAGCCTATTGTTCTTACTCTCTGAGCCCCTCCATGGTGCCCACATTCAAAGAGCTGAACTGCGACCTGGAAGCCTGGAGATTCAAGTCCCCCCAGAGGCCCCTCAGAAGAAATGCCTGGCAACCTTTGTCTGAAAACTCAGCCATTGGAAACCCTGTGGAGCGCAGTTGTACTTTGACACACTAGAGGTTGCCACGAGAGTCACTGTTCACTCGACAGCAACTGATACTGATCACTCTCTACGCGTTGGCTGCTAATCAAGAAGCCAAGCAAGGAGAGTGTGCATGTGTGCTTGTGTGTGTCTCTGTGTGTGTGTGTGTGTGTGTGTGTGCGCGTGCGCGCGCACTCTGTGTTTTGCTTTGACCACCACGGAAGCACGAAGTAGGTGGGCTGCTCCCAGCACAGGCCTGCTTTTCCCTTTTGCCTCTAACCTTCTGATCTTGATCTAGCCCAGAGGATGGGAGTGGAGGCTGGTGTTGGGGGTTAATGCAGAATTTAAAAATCAAACTCATTGCCACCATTAAGAAAGTGAAAAGACAATCGCCAGGATGGGAGAAAATATTGTCAAGCCATGTATCTGCTAAGGAACTTGTCACTAGAATACTCAGTACGGGCACACCTAGAATTGTGTGCCTCACTTTACCACACTTCGTAGACACTGTGTTCTTTTACAGGTTGATGAGGACCCTGCAGTGAGTCAGTCTATCAGTACCACTCAGCACATGCCCCCTTCATGTTGCTGTATCATATTTTGGTCATTTTCACAATATTTCAAACTTTTCTTATCATACGATTGCACACTTATACTTCATAAAGTGTAGACCTAATGTGCTGTTGTTGTTTAGTGCCATGGAGTTGGTTCTGACTCATAGTGACCCTGTGTAGGGTTTCTGAGGAGCAGCTGGTGGGCTTGAACTGCCAACCTTGCGGTTCAAACCAACTTTGCAGTTCAGCACATTAACCAGCAGTGCCACACCAAAACAATGTGTGGGCTTTGCTTTATTGCCAGATTTGCTTGCTTGCAGTTGTCTGGAGCCAAAGCTGCAATATCACCAGGGTATGCCTGTATGAAGAACTCTTATGGCTCAGTAATAACAAGACAAATAACTTAATTTTTAAGTGGAAAAAGGATTTGAGTAGACATTTCTCCAAGGAAGAAATATGAGTGGCCAATGAGCACATGAAAGATGCCCACTGTCATTAATCATCAGGGAAATAGAAATCAAATCACAGTGAGATACCACGTCACATCTGCTAGGATGGCTAGAATTAAAAGAAAAAGAGGATAATAACTTGTTGGTGAAGATGTGGAGAAGCTGGAACTCTCATCTGTTGCTCGTGGAAATGTGAAATGGTGTAGCCACTTTGGAAAACAGTATGGCCGTTCCTCAAACAGTTAACAATTTGAGTTACCCTGTTGTTGTTGTTGTTAAGTGCCGTCGAGTCAATTCCAACTCATAGCGACCCTGAGTTGGGTTTCCAAGGAGTGGCTGGTGGGTTTGAACCACTGACCTTGCTGTTAGCAGTCCTCTGGTGCCACACCAAGACTTACCCAGCGTTTCCACTTCAAGGTGTACACCGAAGAGAAACGAAAACCTATGCTCATACAAAAGTGTGTACGTGAATGTTCATAGTTGTAATATTTAGAACAACCCAGGGCTCATCAACTGATGAACAAAACGTGGTATGTCTGTACAATGGACTGTTTTAGCCATTAAGAGGAATGAAATACTGATACCTGCTACATGAACTAACTTTGAAAACATCATGCTGTGTAGAAGGTACCAGTCTCAAAAGATCACATATGATATGATTTCATATCAAATGTCCAGAATAGAGAAATCTGTAGACACAAAAAGTAGATTAGGAGTTTCAGGGGCTGAGGCAAATGAGGGGATGAGAGATACTAGTTAAAGGATTCAGAGGGTTTGTATACATGAGGGGGCTTCAAAGAGTTTATGGGAAAATGTCATTATCTTTCAATTCCGTTTTCCCACAAACTTGTATAAAACAACACTTGCCAGTTGAACGTCTTTTTCAAGTGGACAAGGTCATGTTTCCATTGGAGGTGATGAACGTATGTTGAAATTCATGGTGGTGGCTTCCCAACTCTGAATATACAAAACCCTATGGAGTTGTACACCCTAGACAGGTGAATCTTTTGTAAAAGAATCAAAACAGACTGCTGAGTCCTGGATGGCCTTCTCCTTTATCTCGGGTATGGACACAGTGTCTGCAGGCTGAGGAGATCCTTGGGAGCTTCCTGTTTGAGGATCAGACCTTCTCATTGATTTCATGACCCATTAAAGATGGGGTTTGATCGACCCTGCCTGTCTTGATTGACATTCTCTACAGAAGTAGAACCAGTAATATTTATTTTCAGGAATTGGCGTGTGCAGTGGTGGGGAGCTGTTGCTGTCTGTTGTTAGGTGCTGTTGAGACGGTTCTGGCTCATAGCGACCCTGTATAGGGCTTCTGAGGAGTGGCTGGTGCGTTAACAAGCTCCCCATGATTAGGTCACTCAATTGACTGGCGATTACTGCAGCCTTGCACCCCCACATCGGTAGTTAGGCAATGAGAAGAAGGAAGAATGAGGGAATTCTGTTAAAATGTCTATTAATAGTCTGGAGGCAGAATCTACCTTAGTAAAAACTCCTTTTTTTGTTTTTAAGACAGGTAGTTGATTGGATGAAGCCCGCCCATATTATAATGGGTAATCCGCTTTACTTAAGTCCAACTGATACAACTGTTTCATGGAACAACTTTATAATCAGTGTGTGATACTATGGTGGCTTGGGTGTTGCTGGAAGCGATGTCATTAATATTTCAGATACCAGCAAGGTTGCTCATGGTGGACAGGTTTCAGCAGTTTCCAGACTAAGACAGACTAGGAAGAAAGGCCTGGTGATCTGCTTCTAAAGCTAGCCACTGACAACCTTATGAATCATAACTACCTTGTCCGACTCAATTGCTTTGGACTTATCACCAGTAGGCAACAGTTTGGCGAAGTAGAGAGCCAGCAAGGATGAGGGAGATCCTTGCTGAGATGCCTGGTATTGTGAGGAAGGTGCAAGACTAGTTAGCATTTCCTTCAGTTATACATCAGGCCACTGTGAGTTGGAATCAACTTGACCACAATTATTTATCAGCTACTTCATAATGGCATCTAGACAAGAATTTGGCCGAACATCTGGGCACCATCGCCTGGCCAATGAACGACACACAAAATTGCCCATCACACTGCCCAACAGAAAGCTCATCTAGGCGCATAAAACTAGTCTTAGGATGCCTGTGGCAGTGCAATTGGTGAGACGGAGACAATCCAACACACCTAAATACTCAACAAGAGAGGAGCAAGAAGTAAAATCGGATGGATTTCTAGACAGACATGGGAAGGAAAGAACTATAGATACGACAGGACTTGAAAAAGTTCCTGGAAAATGAAGTCACTGAAGGAAGTAGGAAGAAGTAGAACTCATTAACTCTCCTTCCTACAGATAGACGGGCCAGGTAGGAGTGTCAGCCCTAACATGAACTTCAAAGTGTCTGGTCACAGAGGTGGGGCAGGTGAACCCAACAAGCAAGATAAGCACAGGCTTGCTTGCACTTTCTTACTAAATCAGAGTGAACAATTTCACATAGGTTTCACCATATCCAGGGAACAGGTTCAATCTTTGGTGAAACCCATGCAAAAGTGTTCTCTCTGGATTAGTAAGGAAGCACAAACAAGCCCATGCTTACTTTGCTGATTGGGACCTCTGCTCATGTCAGGGACTGTCACTTTGAACAAGAGACTTTGATTCTGTAGGAAGGTGCTGTGGGCTTGGGAGAGTGACAGATGCCAGGCAGCCGTAGAAGCAGGATCTGTGAGGTGGTGGCACATGTACAAGGGTTCCCTGCAGGATAGTCAGTAAGCACAAGGAAGTGCTGTCCAAGGGTCCCGGGGCTTGCTGCCAGACCACCTTGGCAATAGGGGCCTCTCCATGTACCCTCTGCTCTCTTTACGTTGATTTTCTTCCGTTTTATCCTCCAGTTTTCCCGGCTGGATGGCCTCACCCTGGCGTAGAGGTGAACTCGGTAGGTCTTCCCAGAAGGGTGGCACCATTTTCCTGAATCCCCGCCTCCCCATCTGATCCGTTAGCAAATCCTACTTTCAAACGGTAACCGGAATTTGACCCCTTCTTAACATCTCCCATGCTCCAGCCTTACCCCACCCCCGTCTCCAGCTGGGACTAGTACAACAATCTCATCCTTCATCTTCTGTCCATATGAAGACAGCCAGATGGATCCTGTTAGAACACTGATCAGAGCTGGTTCCCCCCTCTGCCAAGTGTCCTGTGAATGTCTACACGAGACTCCATGTGGACGTCAAAGTCCACTCAGTGGTCTGCAGGCCTCCACGGTGATGGTTTCGTCCTCCTTCCCTCTCTCCCTGTTCCCTGCCAGCTTCCCTCCCTCACTAAATGTGGCCTGACTCATGTCCTTGAAGGTCCTCAGATTGCTGTCCCTTCTGCCTGGAAGACTCATCCTTTAGATATGTGTGGGTCATCCCTCCCCCGTTCTATTAATGATTTACTGGTTCATTCTTTTTCTCTCTGATGAGCATAGCAGTTCATCCCCGAGCAAAGCCCCTGAACACCAGTAGGGTGTTCAAACTGCAAGATCAGCAGTTTGAGATCCCATAGTGTCTTTGCCCTCTTCCCGTGCCCTGAGCTGAGTCTCCTTGCCCCTGGGACAGGGCCTACCTGGGCACAGTACATCCGTTTCTCAGTTGCATTGTGTTCTTTGCCCAGCAGTTAAAAGTGGTGACTGATGACAGTTAACAGGTAAGTGGCCTCATTTTTTACCCAAAGCTTCCTACAAGCATCAACTCCTTTAATTTAGTATCCAGTTCCCTAAGAATCGATGCTTTTGAGTTATGGTGTTGGAGAATATTGAAATTGCCGTGGACTGCCAAAAGAACCAACAGATCTGTGTTGGAAGAAGTGCAGCCGGAGTGCTCCTTGGAGGCCAGGATGGTCAAACTTCATGTCTCATACTTTGGACATATTGTCAGGAGGGACCAGTTGCTGGAGAAGGGTATCATGAAAGGGTATCATGTTTGGTGAGGTCAGAGAAAAAGAGGAAGACCCCCAGCGAGATGGACTGGCAAAGTGGCAGCATCAATGGGCGTGGCAACAATAGTGAGGTTGGCCCAGGACCGGGCAGTGTTTTGTTCTGTTGTGCATAGGGTCACTATGAGTCGGTACCAACTCGATGGCACCTAACAACAACAACCATTGCCTCTGTTTTAGAGACAAAGGAAAGCACAGAGAGGTGAAGTAACTTGCTCCAGGTCATATAGCTCAGAAGTGGCAGAGCCTGTATTTCGACCCTGGGTGTCTGACTAGGTTGTCCCTGGGACTATTTCTTCCTGTCAGAGGCACTTCTGAGCCTTTGTACTTGAGCCCGGTGGTTTGGGGGCTGCCTACTGCAAGTTTGCCAGTTCAAACCCACCAAGAGCTCCTCAGAAGAAAGATGAGACAGTTTTCATGAAGACTGAGTCTCAGAAGCCCTTCAATGACTCACTATGAATCAGAATCAACTCAATGGCAGTGGGTTTGGATTTGGTTTGGTGTTTAATGTTTGGAGGCAGGGCAGGGGACCTTTCCAATCTCTCCTTGTAACCACTCCTAAGAAATTGCAGGGACAGTGTTCTTCCTATGCCTTGCTTCCTGAAGTCCTTTGATAGTCCCGGGGGCAGATGCTAAATGCCAAGCCCATTCTGGAGAGGTAGCTTCTTCCTGGGATCTCCCAGTGGTCCCTGGGGGGCAGGGCTTCCTACTTGTCTCCCAGGGTCTACTTGGCCAGGCTCCTGACATTGGGCCTGGAGAAAGCCCAAATCCCAGGGGAGCTGACTCCTGACACCAGCCCACTGGATATCCCCTGAGTTTGGGCCGATCAGTGGCCCCAGTTAGGTGGAACAGGCTCGCAGGTCTTCTTCCTCTTTCCTGGCCTCCCACTTCCTAGTCCTGCCACATGAGAGCGTCCACTTCAACTCGCGCCTGTTGATAGCTGGAATCCGGGTCTATTTTTAGTTTCCCTGAGTCTAGTATATTTTTATTTCTCTCTTTGCTCTTGGCAGGCCTGCTCTGGCTTTATGGGTTGGAATATATGTGTGTGAGCATTTGTTTGTGAGCATGTTTATGTACACGTGTCCTCACAGTTGCCTGGCTTGTTCAAGGCTACACTGCAGAGCTACTGGAGACCTTGGGCTCTTCTCATGAACTGTCCCATCCCTTCTCTTCTGGGAATACAGAGTACTCAGCTTGCCTCCAGCTATAATCCACCCTGGGCCAGCCAGAAACGAGGCCAAGGCAAAAGTGCTTAGTACCCGGAATCTGCTTTCTGGTCTTCAGTTTCTAGCAAAAGTTCCTGGACTGAGCGGAGCAGAGGGCTCGTGGAGTATCCTGGTCTCCTCAGAGATTTGGCACAGCTTCTTGGTGTGAGCAAGAGGGACCTGGGGTTATGAGCCCCTCCTTACAAGACTGGGGATGGTCGGGCTGTTCCAGGGACATTTCAGCTACAAGGAGTGTCCCCCACTCCAAGGTTTTCTGATTCATAATGTTTATGAGTCATGGTGTGGCACTGTGAATTAATGTTGGCCTGCAAAGTCAGTTTGAACCAAAAGGTCGGCGGTTCAAGCTCACCAGCTGCTCCTCAGAAACCCTATAAAGGGTCCCTATGAATCGGAACTGACTCAACAGCGCTTAACAACAACAACAACAATAATCATCATCATCGTCATCAGCAGCAGCAGCAATGTTTTAAGAGACAATTCTGTCAGGGAGCATTTTATCCGAGCCTTCTGGTCACCAGGGTCTCACGGCTTCAGCCCCAGACACACTGTCATTGTGAAGGGAATTTCACAGTCTGTCTTTGTCCAAAAATCAAAGACAGACAAAGAAAGAGATTGAGGGTAGCCCTCTTATTTACCTCACTGCCCTCTACTTTGCTCAAACATGACCTTGGCCCCACTAGTTGGAGCTGAAATTCAAAGAGAAACAAAAACCACACTAGAAGGTTCATTCTTGCTTTGGAACCTTAAAGGGCCCCAGAGCTGGAGATGTACAGGGTCTGTGTGTATGCGTGTGTGTGTGGTGTGTGGTGCGGTGATGCTGATTGTAGCTCCTGAGGTGAGATTTGAGGCCATTCGATCTGCTCAGAACCTCAGGGTCACTGCTGTCTCCATTTTCTGGTCTCCGTCTGCCTCCCTGCACCCGCTGATACTCTTCCTGTCCACTGGGTGTCTCGTGCTGGGCCGGAGAAGGAACAGGAGTGGCTTCATCCTTGTTCACTTCCTGGCATTTGGGAGAAGTTCCTTCCACCATCCCTGGAAGCCTTGAGAAGGGCCCTGGAGACCCCTTGAGTGTCTGCTCTCTGGGTTTTCCTCCGGCCTTGCTGATCGGTGGCACTGGGGCTCATCTGCTGGGGCTGTAGACTCCCCTGGCCTCTAGCTGTTGGATTGTCCTAAGGCTTGGGATCAGGTTTAATTTCCACGCTCACTCACTCCCTGGCTGATCTAGTTGGACTTCTGGTACCGTGTTTGCTCTGGACATGCCCACATTCCCCTGAACTCTAGCCTTCAGTACTTGATAATAGCTGACTCTGTATCTCAGCATTTTATTTGACCAACATTCATTCTCTTGTTCCTCTATAAATCTTCTCTTCTTGTCAATTATCTTCTCTCGGGTCTATGAGGTTCTCATGGACCCTGGTCCAAAGGGTGTAGAGCTCTTAGCTCTTCTTCCTTGATGGTAGGAAGGCCCCCTTTCTTTGCTCCCATTTCTCTCCTTTTATCTCTTGTACAATAAAAGGTGATACTTACCCAGGAAAACCTTCCTTATATAGGATCAGGACTGTGCCCTGAATAAGAGTGTTGCAGCCCACCTTAATCCTTTACACCTGACTGAGTGATCCTGTCATGACATAACTGCCAAATCATACCTGACATAATGGCCAAATCACACCCGAAATAACTGCCAAATCATACCCGACATAACTGCCAAACTACACCCGACATAACTGCCAAATCCCATTTGACATAACTGCCAAACCACTGGGAACGATGGTCCAGCCAAGCTGACACATGTGAAGGGGCTTCAGAAAGTTCATGCAAAAATGGGATTGAAAGATACTGGAATTTTTCCATGAACTTTTTGAAGCTCCTTCATTTGTGGATGTTGTTAAGTGCTGTTGAGTCGATTCTGACTCATAGTGACCCTGTGCATGGTTTCTGAGGAGTAGCTGGTGAGCTTGAACCACCGACCTTGTGGTTCAAACCGACCTTGCAGTCCAGTGCACTAACCCAAAGTGCCACAGCAGGACGACAAACCTGTCAGGAAACTAGATGTCCTCTTCTTCAGAATTCACCTAGACTCCAACCTGTTCACATCCACTGCCACCTTCCTGGTCCCGGGGCTGTCAGCTCTCAAGAACCTCCTGCCTCTAAGGGTCCTGTTTACACTGTAGTCCGATCATGACTCTTTTGCTCACAGCCCTGACCTGTCTAGTCCAGCTGAGCTCTGACCCTCCAGTGAGACCTGCACCATTATCCCACACCTCTCGGGCCTCACCCCCTACCACCTAGCATATGCTGGCCTCCTGAAAGTCATGGACATACCAGGCCTGTTCCGCCGAAGCTTTTCACTCTGCATGAACTCCCTCCCCATCCTTCAGTGTCCTGCTCTCAGACGGGGGCCCCAGTCTGTCCACCCTTTTTAATATGGCAATCCCCTTCCCCACCCACCACACTCCCACCTCTCCTGACCCTGCTCTGTTTTTTTCCCAGAGCCCCTTCTACCTGCTTAGGATACCACATACTTGTACTATGTAGTAGATTAAGGAGCTCTGGTAGCGTAGTGGTTATGAATCTGGCTTCTAACCTCAGGGTGGGCAGTTCAAAACTACCAGCAGTTCTACGGGAGAAAGATGAGGCTTTCTGCTCCCGTAAAGATTTAAACAGCCTCCGAAACTCTATGCAGGGTCACTATGAGTCGGAACCAACTCCACGGTACTTAACAACAACAACAGTGTAGATTCTAAGCTGGGCTGCTAACTACAGGGTGCTCTTCGGGTCAAAAATGAGGCTTTCTGCTCACCACAACCATGTCTGTCATTTTTTTTTTTTTTGGTGACAATTGAGATCTCATGCATATACCACACACTTGACCCAATTCCTTGTTTTTTTTGGCTATTCACAGAGTTGTCCAGCCATCACTACAATCGTCAACCTTTTCACCATCTGAAAAGAGACCCTACCGCCTTTACGTAGTCACTGCCCATCCCTCCCCGGACCCCAGCCCCTGGCAACCACTCCGTGATTTTCTGTCTCTGAAGAAACAGAAATGCCTGTTGTGGACAGTTTATACAAATGTGTGTGACTGGCTTCCTTCACCCAGCCTCATGGTTTCAAAGATCATCCATCATCAAAACTTCATTCGTCTTTGTGGTTGAATAATATTTCATCGTGTGCATAGACCACATTTTGTTTGTCTGTTTCATCCATGGATGGACATTTGGGATGTTGTCTACATTCCCTCCAGAGCAGTTCTTCCATCCAGGGCAGGGACCTTTGTATTGTTTATTGCTTGTCCTGAGCCTCTGGAATGATGCCTAGTGCAGTGTCATTACTTCTCAAATATTTACTAAATGGATGTTTAAAAGACAAAGGTTGTCTCACCGGGTGGTTGGTAGCCAGTGGCAGATTAGGGCCTTGGCGTAGGGCAGGGGGTCCCCGACATGGGGCCTGCCATCTAACCCCTTGCCCATAGCTTCAGGAGCTGCTGCACGGGGCTCCCATCTATTCCTGCCAAACACTCCTTGCAAGTGCACGTCGGTCATTTCACAATGCTGATTAAACCCATCTGCCCTGTGGCCTACAAGGCCATGCCTCATCAGGTCTCTGGTTTATTCTCAGCACCCTCACCTGCTTCCACCTCGTGTCCCTTCCCATTCCTCCTCTGGTCCAGGCCCTTTTCTGCCACAGGGCATTGTTACAACTGTCCTGTCTATCTTTGTTCTCTTGGCTTGTCTTACATCTTCTTCTGCTTTCTTAATATCTGGTTCTGACCTCTTGAAGAAGCTGTCCACTGACCCTGATTTCTCAACTGTTTCCCAAGCCTCCCACTGTTATAACCACCCTGTTGTCTTCTTTTGAGTCCTCACCAGTCTCAGGAATGGCCTCGTTCACTTGGTCACTGCGCTGTCTACAAGAACAAGGGTTATGTCTGTCTTGCTTACACCTGCCTCCCATACTGAAAGACACTTGTCCAGGTCAGAGACCGGGCTTGGGTGGGACCTTGGGCTGAGGCAGGGAAAGGATCCCAGTTGGGGGTTTCCAAAAGGTTGGACTGGGTTCAAAACACTGACCCTCCACTTCTTGTCTGTGAGATAGTGAACCATTTACATCCCCTGACCATGCCTCAGTTTCCCCATTTGTAAAATGGGGATCATGGTGTGCCTGCCTCATAGAGCCGTAAAATCAATCCACTGCCTTCTGTTGATTCTGACTCTTAACAGCCTTGCAAGATCGACTAGCACTGCCCCACAGGGTTTCTAAGGTTGTAAACTTCTGAGGTAGCAGAGTGACTCATCTGTCTCCCACGGAGCTGTTCTTTCCTTTAATAGCTACGTGCATAACCCTGGTGGCACCAGGGCTGGCCATATATGGCTGTGTTGTTGTAAAGTGATGTCGAGTCAATTCCTACCCATAGTGATACTGTATAGGGTTTCTAAGGAGTAGCTGGTGAGCTTGAACCACCGACTTTGCAGTTCAAATGATTTTTCAGTCCACACCAGGCTGTTGTTGTTGTTAAGGGGTTAAATGTGGTCATGTGTGTAACACACTCAATATAGTGCCTGATGCAAGAGAGGGTGAAGGAGCTTGGGTCTCTGGCATCCCAATTGGAGTCTTGGACTCCTTGATAGATGGATTCATTGTAACTCCAGTAATAGATGCTCCAACTGGTCAGGCTTGGGTCACATGCCCACCCTTGGCACTTAGGAGGGAGGCTCATTTCCCCCAAACCACTAGGACTGAGGTGGGGTAACCCCCTAAAGGAAAGCTGAGAGGTTGTTTAGCAGGAGGAGGAGCCAAACGATGATAAACCCCATTGCCTGAAAATATCTTTCCCTCCTCATCCCCTACGTTGTTTCTCACACTGATAGAGATTATTTTGTCATGCTATTACAGTATTAGAAATGATGTGGTTTGGCTACATGTCTACGATTTCTTGAGGCAGTGATTCCTTTTTAACTAACTGCTTTTATTGGAGAAGGTTTCATAAATCCTCAGATGTCAGGTCTGGAAGTTGTATATTTTTCTTTGGGGAAAACCAAAAGTTAGACTGGGTGGGGAGCGTACTCCAGTTCCTGGAGCGGGCTCCTATTGGCAGAGCACACCCACCCAAGTTAACTAGGGAAGCTGGATGTGGGCCAAGGAGGCCAGAAAGGATTGGAAGGGGCCTGGGTTTATGAACGAGTGAGAGCCTTCCAGGCAGAAGGTCCCCAGGGTCCAAATGGGGCAAGGTGTCAGGATGGGGTGTGCCACAGTTCAGGCCTTGTCTACCCCAGGCGGGGGCAGGCAGGATAAGTAGAACCCATGTGTAGAACCCGTGGGACCCTCATGAATCTGTCAGTACATGTAGCCCGGAGGACTGGATCTGGAACCATGGCCAGAGGTATCTTCTACAAAGTGTCCCAGCACGGGTCTCAGCTGGCCTGCTGACCTTGGCCTCCCTGCCTAGGTTTTCCAAGTGGAACACTGAGGAGGCTGCTACCCCTGCCTCAGGGACAGATGTTCTGGGACAACAACCAGGAGCTCCCTTTTCTGGCTGAGAGAGTGTCCTGCTGCCCACGCTAGCACCCACCTCTTGTTCTGGGTGAAAAGCCATGGGTTGCTGAATGCGACTCTGAGAAGGGTGGTCCTGGGCCTGATGCCTCACATCCCCAGGCCTCTCTCAGCCCCAGGGCAAGATCTTGAAATCCTGGAGTTTAGGTAGACTCTAGCATATGGTCTTTGGAGCACAAAGCGTGGGTTCAAATCTGCCTTGGCCACTTACCAACTGTGTGCCTTTGGGCAAGTTACTCAACCTCTCTGGGCCTTATTTCCTCATCTGTAAAATGGGGTTGAAAATATCTCCTGCTTGGGAAGTTGCAAAAGTGGAGGAGGTGGCATATGTAAAACTCTTAGGACAGCTTGGCCAGTGTGTTACATGAGTTTATACTGCTGTTGTTTATGGCGAAGCATGAACAAATCTATCTTGGAAGAAGTACAGTCAGAATGTTCTTTAGAAGCAAGAATGGTAAGACATCTCCAATTATTTGGACCTGTCAGGAGGAGGAACCAGTCCCTGGAGAAGGACATCATGCTTGGTAAAGTAGAGGGTCCGTGAAATAGAGGAAGACCCTCAATGAGATGGACGGACACAGTGGCAGTAGCAATGGGCTCAAATAAAGCAGTAATTGTGAGGTTGGTCTGGACTGGGCAGCGTTTTATTTTGTTGTGTATAGAGTTAGAATAAGTTAGAACCGACTCAACAGAACCTAACAACAGCAACTGATAGAAATCTAGAGAAGGATTATGTTGTCAGCGCTTTATCAGATGAGATCATCCTGTGTGCAGGCCCCTGCATCTTGCTTTTCTTGCTCTGTTGGCACTTTTGTCAAAATCTTCCTCTAGTGCAACGGGTAGCTTTTAAATGACCATTCTCACCACGATCCTGTGACTTCCACCAAATGATTGGGTGTGGCTATGCAAATGAGGTGCTTGTGGCACACTCAGAGGATTGGACATCTTGCTAATAATGCTAATAAGGTGCATGGTACCCTTGTAGGTGTGAGACTATGCAAATAAAGTACACGGAACCCTACTGAGGGAATTGGTCAGTTTTGGCCTCCTGCTAGGCTTAAGAGAGAGCCAATCCCAGAGAGATGGAGGACTTTACAACCACCAAGAAAGAAAAGCCAGGAGTGGAGCATGTCCTTACAGTGAGAGCCTCCTAGGCTCAGGAGACAGAGAGTTGTAATGCTGGAGATGGAAAAGGCAACAGAACCAGGAGGGCAGCATGAGATAGCGTGGCAGGCTTCCTGAGAAAACTGAGCATCTTCAGGCCAACGTCGACTGGTGAAGTGGGCACTTATCAGTGGAGCCAAAGAACTTTGTACCACTTGCTCAAGCAGGTTAGGGACAGACAGGCTGAGGGTCACAGAGAAACATGGCTGTCTTGATCGAAGAACTATATCCTGAGTCGTTCCTGATCCCGAATTGTAACCTGGTACTTCCCTAACCAAGGAGTCCTGATGTGATGCTGTAGAATAAGCACTGGGCTGCAAGGTTGATTTGAACCACAAGGTCGGCAGTTCAAACTTATCAGCTACTCCTCGGAAGCCCAATACAGGGTTGCTGTGAGTCAGAAGCAACTAAATGGCACTTAACAACAACAACTGCACTTCTTAATAAACCCCATAACTGTGGGTAAGGTCTGTGAGTTGTGTGTGGCCATGGCAACAAATAAGGACAGTGGACAGTGAATAAGGAAGACCGTAGAAGAATTGATGCTTTTGAGTCATGGTGTTGGAGGAGAATATTGAAAGTGCCATGGGCTGCCAAAAGAGCCAACAGATCTGTGTTGGAAGAAGTGCAGCCAGAGTGCTCCTTGGAGGCCAGAATGGCCAAACTTCGTCTCTCATACTTTGGACATATTGTCAGGAGGTACCAGTTACTGGAGAAGGATATCACGTTTAGTAGGGTGGAGGGTCAGAGGAAAAGAGGAAGACCCCCAGTGAGATGGACTAGCCAAGTAGCCTCAAGCGTGACAACAATTGTGAGGTTGGCCTAGGATTGGGCAGTGTTTCATTCTGTTGTGCATAAGGTTGCTATGAGTTGGTACAGACTCTATGGCACCTAACAACAACGCCAAGGAATGAGCGAACCCAGCCGAGAAGTAGAGAGTGCTGCCTGGCAGAACCCGTCAGAATTGGAGGAAGGTAGGTCTGACATCTGCCTCCTGGGAATCAGCCTTGAGCTGTTGGTCTTGATCCTCATTCCTTCTTGTGAAACTGGATGAGGAGGTAAGCCATTGTTACACCTTCCCAAAGCCCTGGGAGTGCTAACTGATGCAGAGGTGTCAACAGCCCAAGGTGTGGATGCACCTCAGTTGGTTCCTTATTCCTAGGGAAGAGGTTTTGAAGTTGTAAAACACTCTAAGGCAGCCCTGAGTGCCCGTCTGCATCCCATGTTTCTGTTTAGATAAGATTTTATTTTGGAAAAATATCAGGAACAGTTACAGGAACTCCTGGGGGCTCGTACTAAGGAGCGCTGGTGGCACACTGGCTAAGCGCTCAGCTTTGAACTGAAAGGTTGATGGTTCGAACTTCTGGGGGAAAAAAGGCTACTTGGCGATGTGCCCCCGTAAAGACAACTGCCCAGGGAACCCAATGAGGGACTGTAGGGCACCCAGCCACCTCAACATGCTGACTGCACCCCCTGTTCACGGCTTGCTGCATTGCTTCCTCTCACTTGCGAGTTGTGTCTCTTGGTCTGAGCTCTTTGACTGTGACTGTCTGGCCTCCCTCTCACCGTCTCACCCCTGAGCATCTCAGTGTGCAAGAATAAGATCTTCTCCGTAGTCACAGCGGGAAGGTGGCAGTCATCTGTCCTGTCATGGTCCCAGTATCACCCTTCATAGCAGGTTTTTAATTTTTAAACAAATTTGTGTGTTTGTGTGTGTATGGTAAACATTGGACTGTGGACCACAAGGTTGGCGGTTCAAACCCACCAGCTGCTCCTCAGAAATCCAGCTGCACAGGGTCACTGTGAGTTGGAATCACCTCGACGACACTTAGCAACAACAACAAATATGTATGTAACGAAATACAGGCATACGTCGTCTTACTGTGCTTTGCAGATGCGGCGTCCTTTTACAATGGACGGCTTGTGGCGACCCTGCGTCCAGCAAGTCTACTGACGTCATTTTGCTAACAGCATGTGCTCACTTCATGTCTTTGCTTCCCATTTTGGTCAGTCCCATAATATTTCTAACTGTTTCACACTTCATAGTGACAGTCTAGTGTCGGTCAACACCACTTTGATGTTGTTGTCTGCCACCAAGTCAGTGTGGACTCACGGTGAACCCCCCCCCCCCCCCACCCACCCCCGCATGCATAACAGCCTGATCCACTGCCAGGTCCCGCATGCATTGTTCTCAGTGTGGTGGTTACATTTGAGCTCATTGTTGCCTTGGGGGTCCTCCCTTTTTTCATTGACTCTCCACTTTGCCAAGCATGATGTCTTTCTTTCTTCAGGGACTGGTTGATCCTGATAATATACCTGGAATATGAGAGACGAAGTGCTGCCGTCCTGGCTTCCAAGGAGCATTCTGGCTGTACTTCTTCCAAACACAGATTTGTTTGTTCTCCTAGCAGTTGAGGATACTTTGGATATTCTTCTTTAACACCATAACTCTAATGTATCAATTCTCTACCATCTTCGATATTCACTATGTACTTTTGATATGCACTGGGAAATCAAAAAGTTTGTGGTGGTGGTGGCCACCGTGTATGGGGTTTCCGAGGCTGTAAATCTTTACAGGACCAGAAAGCCTCGTCTTTCTCCCATGGAAACACTGGCAGTTTCGAGCTGCTGATCTTGAGGTTAGCAATCTGACTCCTAACCACTACGCTATCAGAGTGCCCTAAAAAGTTGTACAACTCACTATATGGTGCTATTTGCTATAGTGCAGTGGTCTGAAACCGAATCTGTAACAGCTCCTAGGTGTGCCTCTATTTGCCGTCTCAACATTTGTCACAGGTTCAATTCAGTGATGTGAGCTGTGTAGCCATCCCCACGGCCAGTTTCCCATCATCCTTCATAGAAACTCAGAGCCCAAACACTGACTTCCCTTTCTCCCCCCACTCTACCTGCCTCCTGTCCACCCCTGGTAACCACTGATCAACCCTAGTGTCTCCATACTTGCTTACTGTTGGGATTTCATGTAAGTGGCATCGTACCGTATTGGTTCTCTATTTTAAATCCAAGTCTGTGTGTTGCCTTCTTCACTCTAGACTCCGCCCCCAGCCTTTTGTTTCTTTAAATTGGGTCATTCACGAGACTGGCACTTCGGACAGACTAGGCCACTTGTTTGCATTTGCCTGATGGTTTTTCCCAACTGACCCTGGCACAAAAGCCTCCTTGTGTGACCAGCGAAGAGACTGAGCTGGGGTGGGTGTCAGATCTCAGCCTGATAGCCCCCAACCCACAGGGGGCCAGGACCCCAGACAGCAAGAATCAGGCAGTCCCTCTGGTGGTCTCCCGCAGCCGCTGTTATACCTCATTTTCTGGCTCTGGCCCCCACCCAAATGCACCCTACTGATCTGTCCAGGGCCTTGGGCCAGCCTCTGTCCATCTCAGGATCACGGTAGTGCTGGATCTTGGGCTTCAGTAAGATGCCACTGAGACCCCAGGGACCTGGAACGGGACAGGATGCCAGAGTGGCTGATGGGGGCGCTCTCTCTGCTTTGCCCCCACTAGCCACTTCAAGCCCCATCAACATGGCCCCATCTGACCTGGCTGGCTTTACTGAGCTGTGCTGGGGCAGCTGGGATCTCCCCACTGCACACAGGATAACCTTTCCCTGCCAGGTCCCAGGCTCTGGCTACTTATGCTGCCCAGAACTCAGCATCTCCACTGCCTTCCCTTGTTTGTGGAATAGTGCACAGTCCTGGGGAAGAGCACAGTGAAAATGAACACCCACATGTCCTTGCCGCAGCACCCCCAGCTGCCTTTGCTTTGTGTAGTGTTATACACACATGTTCTTTACCTAGCACAGTGCAGCCGGTCAGACTCAGAACACTGTAGGACTGCTTGGTTTTCCACCTTATCACTTTTCTATTGACATCAGTGGGAAATATGTGCATTTTCCTTCTCTGGCAGGTTTCAGCCTAACACAGGTTCTGGCTCTTGCAGATTTTGCTGTCTATTTAGTATTTTGTCATAACACCACTTCTATACATGAGGGGAATCAAACATTTTGTGGAAAAATGGATTTCAATGAATGGAGTTTTTCCTTGAACTTTTTGAAGGCCCCTTGTGTATCCCTAAACACTGGGACTTAGTTTTGCTGTTTTTGAACTCTACATAAATATACTCTGTATTTATTTGTCTTGCTACATTAACAAATTGTGTGTGTGTGTGTGTGTGTGTGTGTGTGGTAAAATACATTTGGGCTACTGGTGAGGAGCTGTAGGTAAAATACACTGGACTGCTAACTACAAGGTTGAAGGTTCAAACCCACCAGCTGCTTCTTGGAAACTACACAGGGTCACTATGAATCAGAACCGACTTGACAGCACTTACAACCAAATATATTGAACAAATAGCCATTTGAAGAGTACAATTCAGTGATATTAATTACGTTTTTCATGTTTCACAATTATCACGATGATTTTTCCATCACTCCTAACAGAAATGGATAGTGCTCTGGACCGCAAGGTCAGTTTGAACCATCACCAGCTGCTCCTCGGAAACGCTATACAGGGCCACTATGAGTTGGAACCAATTTGATGGCATTTAACAACATAAGACAGAGGCAGACTTAGAAAACACGCGAAATGAAATCAGCCACAGAAAGACAGATACTGCATGAATCCATTTAGATTAAATATTTAGAATGGACAAATACTTAAAGTCTTTGTCAAAAACCTGAGTTCAGGAGCAGCTTCCAGGGGTGGCGGAAGGAGATTGGGGAGTTTTTGCTTACTGGGTACAGAGTTGCTACAGCTGTTAAATGCTGTCAAGTTGGTTCCGACTCATAGCGGCCCTGTATAGGGTTTCTGAGTTGCTGAACTGTGGACCAGTGCTGATCCAGAAGCCTCTGTCTTATAGTACGTATCAAAACTTCATTTCTTTATGTGGCTTCCACTGTATGGAAGCACTACGGTTCATTGATCCATACATCAGTTGAAGGACTCTTGGATTGTCTCTACATTTTGGTCATTGTGAATAGTGCAGCTCAGCGTATTTCATTATCTGTGGCACTGGAGGATAAGCGTCGGTGTGAACTGCAAGGTTGGCAGTTCAACCTCACCATTTGCTCCTTGGAAATCCTATACAGGATCACTATGAGTCAGAACCAGCTTGATGGCACTTAAACACAACAACAACAACAATCAAGTCTCTTGGATGTACACATAGGGGTGGAATTGCTGGGCCACATGGCAACTCTGTGCTTAAACCTTTGAGGAATCTGTCTTACTGGTTTTATTTTCAGAGCTTGTGAAATCCATCCATACTGTGAGCTAGATCTCCTTTTCACAGCAGCATAATATTCCAGGAAGATATCACTGTTTCGCCATGCTATTTGTGCTGGCTGTCAGGGTCTCCAGCTCTGGGTTATGAACAGTTTTATATCCCCGCCCCGAAGCCCAAATGCCCAAGGACCTGTAGGGTTTATCTGAAGGGATGTCCATTTCAACTTTACCAGAAAGTGCCAAACTGCTTCCCAGTTTTCACTCCCATCCTTTGTTTCTGAGAGTCACTGGGATGCCCTATCCTTGTCAACCCTTGATTTTGTCACCTTCGAAACATTTGGCCAGTTTTCGTGGGGGGGCAGGGCATCGGGCCTTTTATTTTCTTCTGTTTCTTCCTGTCGAGGAAAGACACTGAGCTTTTCATCCTAGGCTGTGCAGCCTTCTGGACTTCCTGTCTTGTCAGCTTTCTCCTGGGTTATCAGAGTCCTCATTTTGCACATTGACCTTGCTCCAGTCATTGCCATCCTGGTTCCCAAATTGCTCAGCCCCAAACCTGATTCCGCAGTTTTAGCCTTAGCAAATCCCGTTACTTCAGCCTCTAGGAGAGCCCTGGATCTGGCAGTGTCTCCCTCTTCTCTACCCGCTGCAAGTCACCTCCATCTCTTTGTGTGTGTGTATGGGAGACAGACATCCTTACGTGTCTCCTGCCTTGGCCTGCATCCCCATGTGGGCCCATCCTTCACTGTCTTCCCTCTTGCCACATGTCCTTTCCCTCTCGTCCTTGGGCACACCGCTGCCTTGGCTGTTCGCTCTGCTGGAAATACTGTTCGCGAGCAACCTGCCTACATCTTGCACTTAGGTTTCAGCAACAACCTTGTTTCCTCAGGCCACCTTCTCTGTACCCCTCCCCCTCCCCCTACACATCATAGCAAACCAAACTGGCTGAGTTGAGTTTAGCTCAGGCTGACACATGGCGCCCCCATGAGTGTGAGAGTGGAACTGCACTCCACAGGATTTTAATTTTTCTGAAGTTGATTACCAGGCCTTTTTTCCAAGGCACCTCAAGGTAGACTCAAATGGCTAGCTTTTGGTTAGGTGTTGAGCTTGTGGACAGTTTGCACTACACAGGGACACCCTCCTATTATCTTACCCCATTTTATTTCCATTAGGGCAGACATGACCGTGTATTCACATATTACCCGTTTGCCCACTTCTCTGTGCACTGTTTCCCCCGGGGTCAAGAAGCCCCACAGGATAGAATTCCCTTTGTTTGGTTGGCAGCACTTGACTGCTAACCGAAATGTCAACCATTCAAACCTCCCAGCCTCTCTGGGGAGGAAGATGTGGCCATTGGCTTCTGTAAACGTAACAGCCTTGGGAACCCTCTGGGACAGTTCTACTCTATCCTATAGAGGCAGTATGGGTCAGGAGCGATTCCATGGTACTGGCTTGGTTTGTGGGGTTTATTGTTTGCTTGGGAACCCTGGCATCACAGTGGTTAAGCCCTCAGCTACTAATCATAAGATTAGTGGTTCAAACCCACCCCCCACCCCCACGAGAACAGAACTGATGACCTGCTTATGTGAAGATTTAGGACCTTAGTGTGCTTATGGGGCTGTTCTTCGTCTTCTTGGGTCATGATGAGTCGGAATCAACTCAACGGTACTGAGTGACAGCTGTCACCAACGAGGAGGTCTCTGCCTCAACCCTCAGCACCTGACTGTTGGCTCCCTTTAGCGGGGCTAAGGGAGTATCTCACTTAGAGGGCAGCACAAATCCAAGCCCACTGACCTCAAGTCAACTCACACTCATAGCTAACCAATGGGACAGAGCAAACCTGCTTCCTAGAGTTTTCAAGACTCTAAATCTTTACAGCCATAACGTTCTCCTGCAGAGTGGCTAGTGGGTTTGAACTGCAGACCTTGGCATTAGCCCAGTGCTTAGCCCATAGAGCCATCAGGGTTCCTTGGTTAGCACAAAGGTCCCAGCATATCTGCTTCCTGCCGGGATGCATCCTGTCCCAGAAACCCAAGGACACCTTTGAGGTGTTGTAACCTTGGTTACCTTCCCCCCCCTCCCCCCCATCCTCACGTGGAAAGCTGCTGGTTTTATCCATTGTTTTGGGTGGCAAACGATCTATGCCAAAATCTCTGCCTCTCAACCATATTGGTATGCAGTCCAATGACGACAATCACATTCACAAGGTTATGAAATCATCCATGCTATCAGCAGAGCTGTCTCATCAACCCAGAGAGACAAGTCCTGTACCCATGAAGCAACATTTCCCTTCCTCCTTCCAGCCCCTCCTCACCCCCCAGTCACCTCTGCTTTACTCCACTTCACAAAAGTGGGACCATATAGTGTCTGTCCTTCGGGGGAATGTGCTCACTCCATAGAATAAATTCTAGATTGAACCACAAGGTGGGTGGTTCAAGCCCATTGGCCGTTCCAAGAGCGTAAGAGAAGCCTTTCTACTCCCACAGGGATTTAAAGCCTCAGAAACCCTATACAGGGTTGCTATGATTTGGAACCGACTAGATGACTCTTATGGAGCTCTGGTAGCGTAGTGGTTACGAATAGGACTGCTAACCTCAGGGTCAGCAGTTCGAAACTACCAACTGTTCCATGGTAGAAAGATGAGGCTTTCCGCTCCCATCAAGATTTGCAGCCTCGGAAACCCTGTTTGGTGTTGCTATGGGTTGGAACCGACTCGATGGCACAACAGACTTCATATAAGTGGGTCCATACGGTACGTGTCCTTGTGTGTCTGGCTTCACACTCAGCATCATGGGACCATCATTTCTCTGTACAGCTGGGTGATACAGGCATGGCTCAAACACAGTCATGTTGTGAGGCCCATGCCGGACCCAGCAGTGTCTTCTGTGGTACATGGGGTCACTATAGGTTAGATCCGACACAACAACCCCCTACCAACCACCCCCCCCCCACACACACACACAAATGGAAGGTTTTTGGCAGCCCTGTTCAGCAAGTCTGTCAATGCCATTTTTACAACTCCAGGTTTCTGTTCCATGTTGGTCATTCTTACAGTATTTCAAACTTCTTCATCCCGCTATTGTATGCTTGCCTTCACAGACTGCAGTATAGGGTCAGTGTAGCTTTCCTACTTACCAGGGAACCGCAAGAAGTGTGACTTGCTTTATTGTGAAGGTCTGGAACGGAACCTGCAGTATCTCCGAGGTGTGGTTGAGCTCCCTTCTCTGACTGTTCTTCGTTTGGACTATACATTGCTCATTGATGGGCACGTGGGTGGTGTCCACCTTTTGGCTGCTGTGAACACCATTGTGTCCGGGCTCTGCTGGCATCTGAGGTGGCTCTCAAATCCCCTCAGAGGCTCTTCAAGGTGAGCAGACCCCTGGGCTGGGAGTTCCTGGCATTTCCCTCCTTTGTGACTGAGGATGAAGTCGCCTCTGGAACCTTCCTTAGGACAGGACTCAGAACGTGTCCAACAGCCTCACAGCATTGCCAAACCAGGTTTCGCTTTGTTCTTAGTGGTCAGGAGGCATCCATGACACATCTGCAGCCGGGAGAGGCCTTACCTCTGGCCCTGAAGTAGAATAAAGGTCCGCCCACTGGGTCACTTTAAAGACACCACCCTGAGTGCGTCCTGGTGCAGCAGACAGGACCCCCTGCCAGGTGTTTCTCTTCAGGCTCATGTTGAAGAGGACAGCTGGGCCTCCCAGGGCATCCCCAGGCCCACCTGACCTAACCTGCTCCAGCTGTTGTGCTGGGTGAATGCCCCAAAGGTGGCCAGGCCTGGGCAACTTGTAAACAAGTCCATTTCAGAGACCAGTGGTAGCAGGGCCATCTCACTGGGTGACGGGTGGGATGTGGGGGATAGGCCTGCTTCAGAAAGGATGGTGTTTATGGCTCTGTTGCTCACTGGTGTCGTCTCCAGGCCTTGAACAGAGCCCAGCATGTCATGAGTGCTCAGTCAGTACTGCTGAGGAAACGAAGGCTGCTTGGTAGCATGGGTGTCTGGTGTGGGGAGCATGTCCAGGCAGAGCAAATGGTCCGTGCAAAGGCCCTGGGGCAGAATGTGGTCTGGCAAGATCAGGAGTAGCAAAACCAGTGTGTCTGAAACACAGGGAGGTGGGATTGGAGTGGCTCCAGGGAGCCATAGAATCACTGCTAGGGGTTTGGATTTTATTCTGAGATTACTGGGAGACACATGAAGGGTTTCAGTAAGGAGGTAACATGATCTGACTCAACACTTTGGGGAGACTACACCAGGACATAAGCAGGAATTGGTAAATCAGCAACCAAGCTGCTGAACCAATCCAGGTGAGGGATCATGGTCTGGAGATGGGGCCATCGAGATGTGCATGGATTAGGGTTGAGATGGGGATGTTTGCAGCTTCCTGAGCAAGTGAAGTTTGTGATCAAGTCTTGGTGACATTGGTCAGGATGACTCATAGGACCCCTTGTGACAGTAGAGCTGCCCTGTGGAGTTTCCTAGGCTGTGACCTTTATGTCAGGTGGGTTCAGGCTGAGTGCTTAACCATTGTACCACCAGGGCTCTTTGTTTGGTTGTTGTTGTTGTTGTTGTTGTATGTTATCAAGTTGATTCCAACTCACAGTGACCCTGTAAGACAAAGTAGAAGTGTCCCGTAGGATTTCCAAGGCTATCGTCTGTGAGCTGGTGGTTTTTGTTGTTAGGTACCTGTGTGAGACAGAAACACTGCCTGGTCCTACAGTCTCTTCACAATTGTCATGCTTGAGTTCATTGCGGTGGCCATTGTGTCAGTCCATCATGTAGACAGTTGTCCTCTTTCTTGCTGACCCTTTACCAAGCATGATGTCCTTCCCTAGGGACTGGTCCCTCCTGACTAAAGTCTGAGCAATTAAATGTTCACGTCTAAGGAGCATTCTGGCTGTACTTCTTCCAACAAAGATGTGTTCATTCTTCTGCCAGGTCATGGCATGCATGTTCAGTGGCTTTCACCAATGTCATCATCCAAAGGCCTCAATTCTTCTCCAGTCTTCCTTGTCCAGCTTTTACATGCATATGAAGTGATTGAAAATACTATGGCCAGGCAGCTCTTAGCTGGAAAGTGACATCTTTGATTTTTAATACTTCTTAAAGAAGACTTTTGCAGTAGAGTTTCCTAATGTAACACATTGTTTTATTTCTTGACTGCTGCTTTGATGAGCATCGATAGTTGTTAAATGTCATCGAGTCAGTTCTTATAGCAACCCTAAGAGCGGCTGGTGGGTGGGTTTGAACCGCCACCCTTGTGGTTAGTAGCCCAGTGCTTATCCTACAGTGCCACGCCAGGACTGCCATGGGCATTGGCGGTAAATCCAAGGAAAATGAAATTCTTGGCAACATCAGTCTTTTCTCCGTTGTCTGGGTGTCCAGTAGGGAAATGGAGGAATCAGAACGACGCTGCTACTCAGCCTCAGCCATTCACTGGTGGCTTTGTGACATGCTTGCGTTTCTTGAGAAAGCTTTTCTTTCTCTCTTCTTATCTTGGCTCTTTAAAGTTAATTGCAGTCAAGATATTAGACAAGGGGATGGAATCCTGGTGTGGCACTGAAGGATAAGCACCAGACTGCTAACTACAAGGTTGCCAAGCTGGCGGTTCAAGCCCACCAGCCACACTTTGGAAACTCTATACAGGGTTGCCGTGAGTTGGAACCAACTCAAGGGCACTTACCAATAACAATATGGTTTCCTGGAGCCCTGGCTGGGCCAGACGCTATACCTGGGTTCAGGCTGTAGTGACTGACTGTACCCAGTCCCTAGCAGGCAGGGCTGTCTTGGCCTGAGAGCTGGCTGGGGCCAACCTGTGGTTTCCTTGTGAAGTTCCCATGTGCCCTGAGTGCAGCGGGGAGGGTGTCGGAGAGAAGTGTGGGTACACAGGCCTAGATGCTTATCCTCACTCAGCCTCCGAACCTCAGTGTTGTCAATCTGTGAAATGAATGTGTTGAGAATCGAATAATGTAGACACAGGTGGGAGCATTTGATTACCTGACCAGCACTGTATAGATGGTCGATGTCACTGCCCTGTTCCCTCCTCTGGAAACTTCTCAGGGACCCTGGCGTCTCTCCACACACAGGGTGCAGCAAATGAGCTGGAATCCTAACAGGCAGTCAGAACAGGTTCATTGGGGATGAGGTAGTTCCTAAAGGCTTCATGGAGCAGGTGGCCTGAAGGAGTAATGGTGTCTACTTGGAAGCATGCTGGGCGGGACAGGCTTTTTCACTGAGATCCCTCCATGTGTTCATCTATTTGCTGTTCAGCGTGCTCCATAGCTGTGCCTATGTAACGTTTGGTCTGCCTGACCTTTGGGCTGTTTGTGTATCATTTTCAGTTTAAAAACCTATTTGTTACTGATGGAAATTGAGTTAACTTTGTGTTCTTTAAAGACCCTTCAGTGTTTGCACAGATTGGGACCTCTGCCAGAATGCTCTCTACATCTTCTTATTCTGGTAAAGCCTAACTCAGTTTTCAGTGTTGTTGTTGTGAGGTACTGTAGAGTTGGTTCTGACTCATAATGACCTTGTGTGTTTGTACAACAGGAAGAAGCACTGCCCTGTCCTGCACCGTCCTCACAATCACTATGTCTGAGCCCACTGTTCCAGCCACTGTGCCAATCCATCTCTTTGTGGGGCTTCTTTATTCGCTCTATTTTATCAAACATGATGCCCTTCTGCAGAGACTGCTCCCTCCTGACAACATGGCCAGTATACGGGCCATCCTCACATCTAAGGCGTATTCTGGCTGTACCTCTCCCAAGACAGATTAGTTGGTTTTTCTAGCAGTCCGTGTACTGTCTTTATTCCTTGCCAACTCCATCATTCAAACACATCGTTTCTTCTCCACGCTTCCTTATTCATGGTCCACTTTTCACATGCATATGAGGCGAGAGAAAAATCCATGGCTTGAGTCAGGTGCACCTTCATCCTCAAAGTGACATCTTTGCTCTTGAACCCTTTAAAGAGGTCTTGTGCAGAGCAGATTTGCCCAATACGACACACCATCAGTCATCTGATTTCCTGACTGCTGCTTGCATGGGTGTTAATTGTAGGTCCAAGTAAAATGAACTCCTTGATAACATCTGTCTAGTCTTTGTTTCCAGGGCTCTGCTTCTCCAGGCAGCCTCTCCAGGCAGCCTTCCTGAAGCTGCCGCTTGACTGGAAGGGTTTGTTTAGCTGGATAAGAGGGAGTGGTGGCCAGTGAGCGATCACCCTTTCATACAATCTTTGTGTTCCAGGCCCTGATCTTTGACCTTGGAAAGTGTGGGCAGAATCAACTCTGTTAAGCAAAAGGCCATGAGGTTGGCCCGTCTTGATTAGTGCAGTTATCTAATCAGCTGCCTGGTCCAGATGTCTCTGGCCTGGTATGACTGAATGAAAGTTACCCTATGATCAAAATCAGTGCAAAGTCCACCCCACCCAGGTGACACCTGACAGGGGAGGAGGAGGGGTTTTTCCATGCTGGGTAGCTGTTCGGTTGACCTTCTGGGTGTCCTGGGGTCTGCCCAGGTCCTGTTATCAGCACAGTACCTCTGTTTAGCTCAATTAAACCTTGTTGTTATTGTTGTTGTCAGGTGCCAT
>NW_006408596.1:142351-190166 GCF_000296735.1 Chrysochloris asiatica
CAAATTTCTTGGCAGAGATGAGTGAGTGCTTCTTGTGCCGCCTCACTTTCCTGAAAGATTTCAATTTTTATTCCATCACTTCCTGGTGCCTTGTTCTTTGCCAATTCCTTCAATGCACTTTGGACTTCCTCCCTGAGTATTATTGGCTCTTGTTCATATGGTACCTCTTGAAATGGTTAAACCTTACAACGTCCCATTTTCTAGATGAGGAAACGGAGGCTCAGAGAGGATCAGTGAGTTATCCATGTGGGTGGCGTGATTACAATTCGACGGGGAGGTCCCAGACCTTGAAGCCCCTTCTGTCAGAAGAGTAGACGGACATGTGACTGTATTCAGAACCAGTGACCTGCTGGTCAGGTGACAGTTCATTTACAGCACGTGGGTGAGTAGGAACATAGATGAGGATTCCAGAGGGTCTCTCTACCCCCAGCTGCCTTTTCTAAGAAAAAGTGTGGCGGAGGAGGAAAGCAATGAATGAAGGGAAGAAACTGGTATTCTTTTATTTCTTTTAATTGTGGTGAAATACATAAAACAAAAGACTTGCTGTTTCAGCCAGGTTTGCATATACATTCAGGGCAGTAATTACACTCCCTATGTGATGATGCAACCATCACCAGCTCATGCAGTGGCACCTTGTTTAGTGCGCTTTACTTCATTGCGCACCACAGATGGCGCTTTTTTGAGAAATGGAAGGCCCGTGGCAACCGTGCATTGAGTAAGTCTTTCAGCACCGTTCTTCCAACGGCATGAACTCACTTCGTGTCTGTGTTCCATGAGAGTCATTCTCACAAGATTTCAAACGTCTCCTTCCTGCCACCACACGTTTCATAGCCGATAGCACGGTGTCAGCATTACTTTCTCCGGCGCTCGGATTCTGAAGCATTTTGCGTGACTCACATTATTGCGATAGTCACTCGATTGCAGTGGTCTGAAACCGAACCTGCATCATCTCCGAGTCATTTCCCACCTTACATACAACAAGATGAAGGTGGTGGTTGTTAAACTGATGCTAAGTCATTGAGTCAGTCCCAGTTCTACTAGGGTTTCCGAGACTTTAAATCTTCGCGGGAACAGAAAGCCTCATTTTTCTCCCAAGGAGCAGCTGGCAGGCTTGAACCATGGACTTCGTGGTTCGCAGTACTTATTGCATGGTGACACTGTGCTCCCTTATAATTCTTTCCTCATCCTTAACCGAGACCCAGGGTTCCCTAGAGTGTGACTCCCCCTGTCCTCCTCCCATGAGCCTCTTTGCATTTGCCCATCCTGGATGTCCCACATAAGTGGGTTCGTGCAGTATCTGTCCTTTACATCTGCCTTCTTGCTTGCCCTCAGCATCCTGTTTTGAAGGTCCATCCCAATGGTAGCATGTCTTGATGCTTCCTTTCTCTCTGTGGCTGAGACTGTCTCATTTTGTGGATGGATGGTCCACATTTTCTTTATCCATCATATAGTCTTGAAACAATGGCGTTTTAAAAAAATTATGATTTAGGTCAAAGTTTACAGAGCAAATTAGTTTCCCATTCCACAATTGATGCACGATTTTGTTTCTTAACATCAGTTACAAGTCCCTCAATATCATAGTGTTCTTCCTTGGGTTCCCAGTATCCATTCACCCTTCTGTCCTGCCCTTTCTTGCTTTCTGAGCTCTTGTTTTGGGGCAACTGCTCCCTTTTTGGTCTGATATGGTAGATGATTCTGAGGAGTATTCTCCTTATGAGTGTGATTGTTTGACTGAAAGTGGATTCCTGGGGGGTGGGGGGTGGAGTCCCTGGTTTGAAGGATGCCTGAGGGATTCTCCAGTCCCTGTCACACATGTAAGTCTGGTTTGTTTATTTATTTTTTAATTTATGATTTTGAATTTTCTTCCACACTTTCTCCCATTCTGTCTGGGTCTTCTGTGGTCCTGATCGCAGTGGATGGTAGTGGTAGTTGGGCACCATATCCTTCTTCTGGTCTCAGGGTTGTAGAAGCAGCGCTTCACTTGGTCCGTTCGCCCTTTGGACTAATTGTTCCCATGCAACTCTGATTTTCTTTGCTTTTCTTCGGTCTAAACGGGCATCTTAGGTGGCCGCTTGCAATCTTCCCAGATCCCAGTTGCTGCCTACCACAGTCAGGTGGAGAATGATGTCTTTGTGAGCTATAGTATCCCTGTCAACCTTGATGGCTCCCGACAGGAATACTGGGTTTTGACATAGCAGAAGGAAACCATGTAGGGTAGGACCCCTGTCTCCAAGTCCCCTGGGTTTCTCTGTGAGAGGTAGGTGGAGCAGGCTTGGGTGCAGCCTCCTGGCCTCTGTGTGCCTGCCGGTTTGCAGAACTTCGAGGATTTCCATCTTCTGGTAGCCGCAGGGTAAGATCTGACTTCTGTGGGCCAAGCCCTGTGGAGCCCAAGGGTGTCACTCCTGGTGTTAATCCAGCTGGGGGATGTGAGGGGAGGAGCCATGTCACCCCACCAGGCCTCAGTTTCCCCACTGTACCCCTTCACTCTGTACACTCATGCCCATGAAAGGGTCCAGCATATCTGGCACAAGGGTGGCCGTGACCAGCGATGTATGATTTGGCTCACACATGTCTAGGTTTTGAAAACCAAGTTGCTGGCAATATTAAAACAACTGGGAGGGAGATGTCACCGAGGAATCTGGATTTCTGGCAGCTCTTGAAACATGAAGGGTCTGTAACAACCTGCCCTGTGAGCTCTCAGGATAGTAGGTGGCTGGACAGGAGAAGCAGCCAATGCCTTTTGGGGGAGTATGGCGCTTACTTCTGCTCTGTCCTCCTCTCATCTCACCTGGACACACAGCTGCTGTGACAATGATGATGCAGCTACCAGGGGAGCACAGACAGGTGGGTCCTACCCTGCCCTGGGAGCTCACTATCTACTCAGTGCTCAGGGGAGCCAGGAAGGGCCTGGCCACTGGTCCTGGGGGTTAGCAGGACAGTTCACAATTCAGAGCATGAACTCTGGCTTGTCTTCTGGCTTCAAATCTCTTAGTCACTACTCCCTGGCAATGTGGTGTACAGCAGCTTAGGAATCTTCCATGCCTCAGTTTGTCCATCTGTAAAATGGGGATAACAGTGGCCTTACCTCCTCGTAGGAAGGATAAAATAAGCCAATATGAAGGAGCGTTTAGAACCATGCCTGGCATCTGGTTCATGCCCATGAGCGTCAAATGCTGCTCATAGGAGGGTTATTAACAGGTCTGGGTTCTGTGAGGGTGCCAAACCTCAGGGCAGCCCCCCACCCCAGGGACCTTGGTTTTCCCAGCTGAGAGGACCAGCCGTGACAGTTAGCATAGGATGCCGGGCCATCCCCCACACACGCCACTCTGCCGCTTTACCTTGGAGCAACCACACACCCAGGGTTTAGGTCTCTGATCTCATTATATTTATCTAACAGCATCTAACAACAACAATATAAAATTCAGAGCTTCAGAGTCTGAAATTCATATTGTTGTTGTTAGATGCTGTTGAGTCAGTTTCAGCTCACAGTGACTCCAGGCACAACAGAACGAACATCTGCCTGGTCTTACACCAGCCTCACCATTGTTGGTTCGCTGGAGCCCATTGTCCTTCTCCAGGGATAATATGTCTGAAATGTCCCAGTGTGGCACCGTAGGATAAGCACATGACCTCAAGCTTGGTTTGAAGCACAGGATTGGCTGTTCAAACTCTGCAGCTGCTCCTCAGAAACCCTATACAGGGTCACTATGAGTTGAAATGGGCTTGACAGCACTTAACACCAACAACAACATGAGAGATGACGTCTGGCCATCCTGGCTTCTAAGGAATATTCTGGCTGTACTTCTTCCAACACAGATTTGTTTGTTGTTCTGCCAACAAATTCAATATTCTTCTCCAAAACCGTCATATAGATATATATCATATATATATATATATATATATGATATATAGATATATATATATATAAATGCTTTATTGTGAATTATGTGATAGTTTACGTGGGAGAACATTAGCTTCACATTGATCCCATTGTATATCGTTTCCTTGCCATGGTTACAATCCCCTCCATGCATCATTCACCAACAAAAGGGTATACCCTGCAAGCCTGCCCCTGGTCATCCGCATACAGCCCCTCTTCCTCTCCAGGTCCAAAGTCCCCAGCCGCTCCAGCTCCTCACGTCATCGTCTCTGCCGCCATCCCTGGCATCGCTGCTTCTCTGGGTAGGGTTCCGTTCTCCTCTCTTCTCCCTTGATGGTCCCAGGGACCTCCTCTCCTAGACTGTAAGGTTAATCACTCCCCTCCCTTTGCCACAAATGTGTACCTTTACATTTCCAGCCCTCACAATCAGTCCTGATAACAATTATTCGCTACTGTGTCGCAAGAGCCCTATCTATCTCTTTTCATCAGCCCCAACTATACAAAATGGATACTACTCATTGGAGATTCTACCTTGCTCCACGCCGTCTGGATCTAGGTTCCTTCTTTTTTTTTTTTTTTTAATGTTTTATTGTGAATTATATGATAGTGTACATGGGAGAACTTTGGTTTTGCATTCATTCCATTGTATAACATCTCATTGCCATGGTTCCAATCCCCTCCATGCATCATCAACCACCCAAAGGGTATATCCCAGAAATCCGCCCCCTACACTTTCCCCTCCTACCCCCAGTTTTCGGCCCACAGTCCCTTTCCCTCTCTGGGTCCAAGGTCCCCAGTCGCTTCATCACTCCATGTCATCATCTCTGTCTCCATCTCAGGCATCTCTCTTTCTCTGGGTAGGGTCCCACTCTCGGCTCTTCTCCGTTGATGGTCCCAGAGGCCTCCGCTCCTATCCTGGAGAATTAATCACTCCCTTTCTTGTTACAAAACTCCTACCTCTGCATTTCCAACCCTCATAGTCCATCCTGATAAGCATTATTCACTACAGTATTACGAGTTACCCATCTGTATCTCCTTTAATCAGCTCCACCCAGACAGATTGAATAGTACCTACTGGAGATTCTGCCTTCCGCCATGCTCCCTAGCACCTGGTTCCCTCTTGAAAGCTTGTAAGCCAGTCGCTTCTTGCCTCTGTATCCCCCACCCCCCCCATTCTGGGTAGCCATTGTCCAAGTTGCCCATCCCTGTCCTCTCCATGTGTGGAGGAGGTGGGAATGATCCACGCTGTGAAGATTTGTTCCCTCTTTTGAGCTGCATCCATAGGTGTAGGTCAAGTTCATCAAATTGTATCAGATTACTCTTTTATCCCTTGTCTTACTTCGTCTGGTTGAGCTCTGATCATCCAGTCATTGAAGCTAGGTCAAGTGGGTATTATCTGCAAGTGTGGGTGTACTTATGCATATGCCCTCTCTTCTTATTAGCTGGATGCTTCACTCTCCACTCTAGTCCTCTGTGGCTATGTCGCTAACTCTGGGTCCAAGAGTCCCCTGGACTTGTCACACTGTTCGTCAACCAGGTCTCCATCCAGGTTCACAGGAGTCTGTTGAGTATTGTAGGGCTCAGCTTACAGCTTCATTGCTGCTTTTCCCTCACTTATCAGTGATGAACGTGGTCACCAATCAGGGCAGGGCGTGTATTCCCATTGAGTCTTAGTCTTAGAAGGGGGTTTCCCCTGAGGGGGACCCGACCACTTGCCTTGGTGCCACTTGTTCAGTCTTGTAGTAATCAGTCGGTCTGCCTATATTGTTTTGTATTTTTCCTGTCAGTCTTTCTTTCAGGAAGTATCTTCTGTTCTGGCTGCTCCAGTCTGGTCTGCTTGTCATTTCAAGTGGAAATTTCCTCTCGGAATATTCTGGATGCTGTTCAGGATTCCACCTATGGTCTTGTGTAATGTAGAGGCTCCACAGGAAGCCTCCTTCACTGGGCACGTTGTATCCCCATTTTAGGTATTCCAATCAGTTATGGGTAGAAGATGGGCTTACAAGCTTTCTATGGTGGTATTTCTGGCTATTCCTTTTTCTTCCCCTCCAGTGTCTATTTTATAATGGTATGTCAGGGAAACCAAGGTTCAAAAGACAGCCAAGAGTCTTAACATTATTTCCCCTTTTTCCTCATTCAAACCATGTCTCAATCTCTGTATCCCACAGCCCTGTTGTTCCAAGGTTGTGCATACATCATTATTTGCCTTTGTCCCACTCAAAACCATCTTAAACACATCATTTCTTCTGCGGAGTTCCCTATTCCTTGTCCAGCTTTCACTATTCATTGCCTGTGAGACTATTGGAGATACTTTATCTTGGGTCAAGGGCACCTTAGTCCTCCAAGAGGCATGTTAGCTCTTGAACACTTTAATGAGGTCTTGTACAGCAGATTTGCCTAATGCAATATGTCGTTTTCTTTCTTGGCTGTTACTTCCATGAGTCTTGATAGTGGATCCAAGCAAAATGAAGTCTTTAACAACTTCAATATTTTCTGAATTTTTCTTGATGTTACTTACTGGTCCAGTGATAAGGATTTTTGTTTTCTTTACATTAAAGTACAATCCATACTGAAGGCTGTAGTGTTTTATCTTCATCAGTAAATATTTTAAGTCCTCTTCTTTTCAGCAAGCAAGGTTGTGTCATCTGCATATTGCAGATTGTTAACAAGTCTCCCTCTAATTCTGGTGCCATGTTCTTCTTCATATAATCTGTTTTCTGGGATGATTTGCTTAGCATACAGATTGAATGGTGGTGGTGGTTGTGTGCCCCTGAGACAGCTCTGACTCTTAGTGACCCTGTTAGGGTCACAGAGGCTGTAAATCTTTATGAAAGCAGAAAGTCTCATCTTTTTCCCACAGAGAGACTGGTAGATTCGAACTACTGACCTTGCGTTTAGCAGTGTAGCTTCTAATCCACTATGCTACCAAGGCTCCTTAGAGCTTGAATAAGTAAGGTGAAAGAATGTAGCTCTGGTGCACACCTTCCCTGATATTAGACCATCTGCATCCCCTTATACTGTTCCAACGACTGCCTTTTGGTCTATGTACAGGTTCCTCATGAGTCCAATCAAGAGGCCTACCCATTCTTCACAATGTTGTCCGTAGCTTGTCATGATCCACCACAGTTGAAAGCCTTTAAGTAACACAGCACAAGTACACATCTTTCTGGTATTCTTGTCTTTCAGCCAAGTTCCATCTGACATCAGCAATCATATCCCTCGTTCCATGCCATCTTCTTAATCTGGCTTGAGTTTCTGACAGTTCTCTCTCTGTACTGTTGCAGCAGTTTTTGAATTATTGCTTTTTATGAGGGGGTTTCAAAAGGTTCCTGGAAACGTGGAATTAAGAGATAATGGAACCCTCCCACAAACATCATATCCCCCAGGTTTCCATTCTCATCCATGAATTCAGCTTTTCTTCTTATTAATGCACAAGCCCTTGACCCACTTTACAGGATGGGGAAACTGAGGCTCAGCAAAGAGATGACTGGCCTGGCTAATCCAGCGGCTCTACCCAGGGTTCAGCTGCATCCAGATCCACTCAGGGTCAGGGGGCTGCAGCTAGCTCCTGCTCAGGCTCTGCCTGTTGATTCTGACTGTTTGAGGATGGGGTGGGGGTGGGGGTGGGGGTGGCTGTCCTTGTCCTGGAAGGTTATGTTCAGAAGAGGTGGAAAGTGACGCAAGCCGAGACGTTGTGACATTGGCTTGCATGTTTGTGTTTATCTGATGGGCCGGGGGCTGGAGCTGCAAGCATTGTGGGTGCTGGTGACGGGCCAGGCCAAGTTGAGGGATGTCCTTGTACCCTCTGGGGTATCTGACCTTCTCTAACTCCACAAGAGGGAGAGAGAATCACCATCAGCATGGGGTGGGGGTCAGACATGCCTCCCTTGTGACACCCTCTCCTGTCTGCTGGCCTTATGGAGCTCACAGACCGCATCTGTGGTTACCGAGCTTATTAGGGAGGTATCAGGTTACAGTTCAGGATCACAAATGCTCAGGATGCACTCTCTTCCCTGTGGGGATACGCTCTTAGCAGGCCCACAGGCAGTCTTGCTCTAGCCTCCAGCCTCTCAATCCCTTGGCTCTTTGGCAAGTATTACATAGCTCTGGAGTTTTGCTAAGTTCCTGGACACACCCTACTCCACCGAGAAGCTCTCTTGCTCCGTGACTTGACACACCCACAGTAACTGCTTTGCCCCGTGGTCTGGGAAATGTGCTGTGCCATCTCATGGCCAACCTCCTGGTTCTGCGCCCTGTTCCTCTGCCTCCGTGTGTCATTGTCTCATGCCATTTCCTGTGTTATAGTGCTTTCTTTCTGGCTTCTGGGTCTAGGAGGTTCTCAGCACAGGGACCTGGGATCTGTAGATTGCTCTTCGCTTCCTTCTCCTCCTTTTTGGTGTTGGTGAGGTCCTCCTTTTCCTCCTCTCAGAAGAAAAAATGGACCAATCACCCTTTTAAGGGTACCATACACTTAATTTTTTTTTTTAAATAAATGTTTTATTGTGAATTATATGATAGTTTACATGGGAGAATATCGGCTTTACATTCATTCTATCATATATCATTTCATTGACATAGTTACCAGCTCATCCATGCATCATCACCCAACCAAAGGGTATACTCTGCAAGCCTGCCCCTCCTCCCCAGTCATCAGCACACAGCCCCTTTCCCTTTCTGGATCTAAAGTCCCCAGCTACTCCATCTCTACATCTCACTGCTTCTCTGGGTAGGGTCCCACTCTCCGTTCTTCTCCCTTGATGGTCCCAGAGCCCTCCGTTCCTAGACTGAAAAGTTAATCACTCCCCTTCTTGCTATAAAATGTCCACCTTTACATTTCCAACCCTCACTATCAGTCCTGATAACAATTATTCACTATTGCATCACAAGAGACCCATCTGCATTTCATTTCATCAGCCATTCCTGGACAGGCTGGATACTATTCACTGGAGACTCTACCTTCCTCCATGCCCTCTGGACCATACATTTAATTTGTATAGTCTCACTCCCACAAAGGTGTCATGCACCTTATTTGCTTTATTAGCAAGCTGTCCAATCCCTGTGGTGGGCCACAACCACCTGATTTGCATAGCTCCACTCAGCAATAGAAAAATGATCCAACATCCCAAGAGACACAGCTGTCTCTGATAGGTACACTTGTTGAATGGGCCCCAGTCCTTTTAGGAAAAAGAAGTAATTGCGTAACTTTATAAATCACAGGTTTCACATAAATGCCAGTTCCTGAAAAACTGCCACATTCTCATTTCCTTCTGCTTACCCCATCATACTCTCCCCCAGCCATGTTTCAAGCAACACCTGCCCCAGGGCCTTTGTACTGGCTGCTCCCGGTATGGAGATCTGTCCTCTCTGAGACTGCATGGTTCTCGCCCTTTCCACCTTTAGTTTCTGTTTCATTTTTTGTTTATTTTCTTGCATGTCATCTACCTAAATACCTTGCTTAACATCTCAGTTAACTCTTCCCCTCTTGCTTTTCCCCCCACCCTCTGTCTCAGAGCTCAGCTATTGTCTTCCTTTTTGATGTGTGACTTCCTTCCCTCAGAGGGGTGCATCCTTGACTGCAGTTCTTGAAGTGAATGTGTGAGTGATGAATGAGTGAGTGAATAAATAAATGAGTAAGTGAGAGAGTAAAGTCAGTCACCAGGAGTCCTGCAGGTTGCTGTAAGTTGCAGCCTCTGTCAGCTACCTCCTGTAGTTGGGGCATGCCCCCCAACGCCCTGTTTATCGCCCTCATTATCACTGTTAGCTATCATAGGCAAAACACATTGTGAAAGGTAACAGTGGTAATGTATTACCTATCAGCTTTACTCTTAATTATATAAACTGGGTTCTCCCTCCACCTCCAGCACTCAGCGCCCCAACCGTCATGGGGCGGGGGGGCGGTGAGTGAAGGGCAGGCACCTATGATGCATCTCTCTGACCCGCTTTTCTCTCTCTGCAGAATGTGCGTATTAACCCAAATAGCCTGTCCTTCAACATGTGGAAGGAGATCCCTGTCCCATTCTACCTCTCCGTCTACTTCTTTCACGTGGTCAACCCTGATGAGATCCTGAAGGGCGAGAAGCCAGAGGTGCAGGAACGCGGGCCCTACGTGTACAGGTGAGTGCGTACACAGGTAGGGGTGCATATAGTGAGGGCATGTATAGATGAAGCCACATACAGATGAAGGCATGTCCAGTTGAGCGTGTGCACAGGTGAGCACACATACAGATGCATGCATGTACAGGTGAGAACATATACAGGTGAGGATATGTACAATAAGGGCTTGCACAGGTGAGAAGATGAACAAGTGAGCTAGTGAACAGGTGAGGATGTGTTTAGATACACATGTGTACAAAGACATGCAAGGTTAGGACATGTCCAGGTGAGTGCATGTACAGGCACATGCATGTACAGGTGAACATGTGCACAGGTTAAGGATGTGCATGACTGAACCTGGGTGAGACCAGGGCCTGGAGTTCCAGCCGGGAAGCCCTGGCCAGGGTCAGTGGACTCAGAGTGGACCGAAGGTGGGGATTCTGGTCTGAGTTTCTTCCAGAAGCAGGCCAGGTACAGTGATGATGCTGGGGGTACCTTTATAAAGCAGTGAGGCAGCGAGGGTGTAACTGAGTGGAGGGGCAGGGGTGGGTTGTGTGTGTGTTTAGTGTGAGCGCTTTAACCATGGCACCACTAAGTCTGCTCTAACAGAGATCAAAACCAAACCAATCACATTGCCAGCTAGTCAATTCCAAGTCAGAATGATCCTGTAGGACAGTAGAACTGTCCCATCGGGTTTCCTAGGCTGTGCCTCTTTACTGAAGCCAACTCTCAAATTTTTCTCCTGCAGAGCAGCTGGTGGATTCAAACCGCCGGGCTTTCAGTTAGCACTGTATCACCAGGATCCCTTAAAAAGATCAGGATCCAGACAGACCTGGTGTGGCACTGTAGGATAAGCACTGAACTATTAACCACAAGGCTGGTGATTCAAACCCACCAGCTACTTCTCGGAAACGCTATACAGGGACCCTAGGAGTGGGAAATCCTAGTCAGGGTTGAAACCAACTCTTCGGCACTTAACAATAATATGAATTATAATAGAGTCTGTGGTGTTGGATTTCGTTTTGTATTTCTAATGTCTTCATCATCATTATTTATGAGGAGGCTTCAAAACATTTTTTTTGGCAGAGAAATTCCATTATCTTTTAATTAGATTTTCCACAAACTTTTGGAAGCCCCTAGTACATCCATATAAAGTCACGTTAACAGTACCCAGGAGTCTGTCTTTTTGGGGAATGCCATTTGGCCCAGAAGAGGGAGTTCACGTGGAGGTAGACTCAGAGACCCGACCACCTGGTCTCTGGCTGCTGAGTACACTCTACGGCCTCCCATAAAAAATCAGGGACTCGAAGCAGGAGGCTGGTGTGTCACCTCAGCTTGGTGACAAATGGCCATAGCGTGACTGGGGTATAAGAGGGGGCTAAGGCAGGCAAAAGGACGTGGGTTGGGGGTGGGACAGCAGTTGGCTGGGGGGCAGGTAGCAGAGGGACAGGCTTGCAGAAGGTAGTTGAGCCCACTTGGGCTGTGTTAGGGGGTGTGATGCCCTCAACACCAAGCAAGAACCCCACGGGGAAGTCTGGTGTTGGTCCCGCATATACTAGCCCCCCTCTGCTTCTCGCCCCTTCCTAGGGAGTTTAGGCACAAGACTAACATCACCTTCAATGACAACGACACAGTGTCTTTCCTTGAGTACCGCAGCTTCCAGTTCCAGCCCGACAGGTCCCACGGCTCGGAGAGTGACTACATCGTCATTCCCAACATCCTGGTCTTGGTGAGGTTGCCCCCCGAGTCCCACTCCACCCCACATGCCCACCATCAGCTGCCGAGAGCATCGTTCTCTCTTGCCAGGCAGCCTCCTCAGACCTGGCTCGTGGCTCTGGAGAGTGTGGATTTCTATGCAGGCAGTGCCCACTGCACACCCCACGGATTCCAAGCATATTGCTCAGAAGTACCAGCCAATGCCATTGTCCCTTCCTATCCAATCCACAAACCTGCAAGCTCTAAGAGCAAAGCTCCAAGTGGGCGGCTGGGGCGGCTGAGACCAGAGGAGCAGCTGGCATCACCTGACTGTATGTCATGCATGTGTGTGTCTTCCCGTGCAGGGAGCGGCTATGAAGATGGAGGACAAGCCCATGACCATGAAGCTGGTCCTAACCATGACACTTAGCGCATTCGGCCAGCGTGCCTTCATGAACCGCACCGTTGGCGAGATCATGTGGGGTTACGATGACCCTCTTGTGAATTTAATTAACAAGTGGTTTCCAAATATGTTCCCTTTCAAGGACAAGTTTGGGTTATTTGCTGAGGTGAGCATGGGGCCTGAGTCTTGACACAGCCTGCAGACCCAGATACTCACAGTCCCGCAGACCCCGGATACCCTCTTGTTTGGGGACTGGCTATTGGTGGGAAGCCACAGGTCATGGGTTGTAAACAGCGGGAAACCTAACCCAAATTGTTGTTGTTGTTGTTATGTACCGTGGAGTCGGTTCCGACCCATAGTGACCCTGTACAGGGTTTCCGAGGCTGTAAATCTTTACGGGAGCAGAAAGCTTCATCTTTCTCCCGTGGAACAGCTGGTAGTTTCAAACTGCTAACCATGAGATTAGCAGCCAGATTCATAACCACTATGCCACCAGAGCTCCTTCCTAACCCAAATAGGCACAAACAAAATAGAGAACTAAGAGATAGATTCAGGTGAAGCTTGATCCAACATTCAACCGATGTGAATGGGGTTTGACTTAGAACGTTGGGAAATGTTTCTAGAAGGCCAAATGGAAACTTGGGTGGCAGGCCACAAACTCATCCCCTTATCAGAGCCCTGGTAATCTGCTGGGGTCAGCTCTTGGGCTTCTGGGCCATGTCGGCACAGGTGAACCTAAGTTCTGGCAGGTACGGCATGTGTACTACATGACGCTTTCATCAAGTCTGGTGGGCACAGAGGCATAGTGAGAGGGAAGCAAAAGGGGGCAAGTCCAAGGGCCTTCCTGACGAGGCACCAGATCACATTCTGAGTGAGGCACCAAAGATCTGAAAGGTGCTGGACACGAAGGGGGAAGCCCTACCTACTGAGGAATCACTGTTGATACTGTTAATGTCTGTTCGTCTTGAAAGTGGGGGATCAAAGCTTCGAGATTGACCCAGGCGTTCATTAGCCTCCCTATCCCCATGCATCTGGTCTGGTCCCTGACTCTGACCCTATCCCCATGCATCTGGTCTGGTCCCTGACTCTGACCCTTTCCTTGTACTCCATCAGCCACAGGTTTCGATGAGTCCTCTGTTGCTCCATCCTCCCTTGTTGAGTGTTGGAGACAAGGTGGGATGGAGGGGATGGAAATTATGATTCAAATTAACCTTGACCAGGATAACAGCTTGTGACTATGTGGGTAAATTGGCACATTGTGGTGCAAGTCTATAACAGCACTTTGGAAGCATTGAAGTATTTGTAAATGAAGGACTTTACAAAGCCACTAGCTTCAAGAGAAACAACAGGCCTAGCTATCGTAGAGTTAATTTTGATTCGCAGTGGTCCCACTTGTGTCAGAGTGGAACTGTGCGCCACAGGGTTTTCAGTGGCTGATTTTCTGGAGGCTGATTGCCAGGTCTTTCTTCCAAGGCATCTCTGGGTGGACTGAAACTTCCAGCCTGTCAGCTGTTGTTCACATTGTCCCGTAATATAGTTGTGTGTGCTGGAAACCCCAGAGTAGGCCCACACTAGTGGGGGGGTCCACATTTTCTGGGGCCTAGAGTTCTCCTCTGAAGAAGTCCCAGTGCCATAGTTGGTTAAGCGTTGGGCTGCCAGTCTCAAGGATAGCAGTTCAAACCCACCGTCTGCTCCGCGGGAGATAGATGAGGCTGTCTGTAAAGACCTATGGTCGTCGAAATTCTCCGTTCTGTAAAGTCACTAGGAATCAGAATCGATTCCACAGCAGCGGGACTTTTGGTGGTACAAATGGTTAAGCACTGGGCTACTCTCTGAAAGGTGGAGGTTCGAACCCTCCCAAAGGTGCCTTGAAAGGCCAGCCTTGCGATTTGCTTCAGAAAACCCTTGAGCCCAGTTCTCCGACACACACGGGGTCACTGTGAGCCGAAATGGGCTTGAGGGCAAATGACAACAGTGAAGAGTGTTCCCACTGTTCCGCTGTGCTGTGCTTGGGGTCGGTTTCCACCCTCCAGATGACCTCATGGTCCAAGGTGGACTAGGAGTCCTGTGGCCAAGATTCAGTTTGGAGTGGGGTGGGCTGGGGTGTGGGGAGGTTGGTCAGACCTTATACTTGGGGAGACGGACAAGCTCTCCTTGAATTAGGGAGCCCCTGGCCCTCCGCTTTCTCTTGATGCCTGCGTGCTGGGGTGCAGCAGTGTATAAGACAGTGAGGCCCCTTCCCAGCCTGGGGAGGCACAGCCTGGAACTGAGCAGGTGGGCTGGGAGGCAGCCCTGGGCCCGGGGCTCTGTCCCGAGGCCTTCACCTGTCCCATTGTCTGCAGCTCAACAACTCCAACTCTGGGCTCTTCACCGTGTTCACGGGCGTCAAAGACTTTGACAAGATTCACCTCGTGGACAAGTGGAACGGGCTTAGCAAGGTGAGCTGGACTGGGCTGGCCATTCCATGCTTTACCCGTCTCCTAACACCCAGGAGGGTAGGGACACCTGTTCTGCATGAGGAGAACACCCTCGGAGTTCAGCATCTGACCTGTGGGTGATGCACACGGAAGAGAGGTCTGGCAACCAGCTTCTGAAGACATCAGCCAACTCCACGGGGCACACTCTACTCGGACACATATGGGGGCACATGAGTTGGAATCGACCCCACGGCAGCTGCGTCTTTTGTTGTTGTTGTTGGTTTTAAAGCTCCACGAACTCTTGGTTTGGAGGGGTCCTCAATGCCAACTGTTGGGGGTGGTAGAATAGCAAGGGCTTCCTGAGGTCCCCATCATGTGTGTCAGGAACCAAGTTTTCTTCCTGTGGTTCTGAATTGATACAAATGTGTTTAAAATTTCCTGCTGGAGACACAGGAAGGCATTCACATGAAAAATAAACAATGGAGATATATATAGAGACAACAGACTCCCTGGCTCCCCCCTGCCCCAACCACAGAGGAAACCGTCTGTTATCCTATCAGTTCGGGGTACATTCTTCCTGTGTGTTTTATCCACCTTCATCTGCTTATGGGTGCACAGAAACATGGTAGACTTTTCCCCTCCTCTTTGAACATAAGCATGTTGTGCATATCATCTTGAAAGTTGCTCACCCAGGTGATTGGCCCTTTCCCAGCACACAGTGTTAATATATTATGACAAATATCCAGGAGTGTTGCTCCAACCCGTCCTGGGCTGTGATAATTTCTGCTCAGAACTTGTAGAGACCCTGAGGGCAAGGACAGTTAGACCTACCCACCCCCACCCACCAGATTGGCAAGATCACTGTCTACAGCCCAAACCACCATTCTTAGAGACCACTCTTGAGGCGCCCTGGTGGTAGTGATTAAAGCGCTTGGCTGCAAACTGGAAGGTTGGTGGTTTGAACCCTCCAGTTGCTCTGAGGTCAGCTTCCATATGGATGGCAGCTTTAGAAGCCCTAGGAGGCATTCTGTTCTGTCCTTCCGGTCACTGTGAGTCGGTCACTGTGAGTCAGAAGGAAGTCAGGTTCATTGGGTTTTGAAAGACCCATCGAAGGAGGACTGTTAGCGAAGAGGCTAATACACACGGCTGCTGACTGAAAGGTTGGTGGTTCAAATCCACCAACTGCTCCACAGGAGAAAGAGGTAGCGGTCTGTTCTCATAAACCGTTAGTCTTGGAAAGCCCATGGGGACAGTACAACTCAGTAACACTTGGGGTCACCTTGAGTAGAAACAAGTTGAGGGCACACAACAGCGACAACCCGCTGTTGTCGAGTGCATTCTGACACCTGGTGACCCAGTAGGACGGAGTAGAACTGCCCCCCCATAGGACTTCCAAGGCTTGAAGTCTTTATGGGCGCACACAGTGCATCTCCCTCAGAGTGGCTGGTGTGTTAGAACCAATGGCCTTTTGGTTGGCAACTGAGGACTTGTACCGATGGGCCACCAGGCTCCTCCCTGCAGTACAGAAGGATCAAGTGACAAGTGCATTTTGTCCTGTCCAGGGCTCTCCCTGAAGGAACTGCCCTCCTCAGTTGTGTTCTGGGGTTTCCTGGCGGCCACATGACAGTTATCAATGTTGTGCTTTCTGCTCCATTTCTGAGCTTGATCTGTTTTCCTGAGTGTCGGTTGGCTTCCTCTGTGGAGGATGAGGCATCTCCGTTTTACCTCCCACCTCTTCTGCCCCTCTGGGCTCTTGCTCTGGTCAGTCTGGAGATGTGGGGGATACACCCATTTTGCAGATGAAATCACTGAGTCCCAGCCACGTCAGACAGGGAGTGGGAAGCGACTGTGGACACGCCCTCCATCTGTCTGGCCCTGCCAGGCCATGTCCCCGAGGGCACTGGCTTCTAATTATGAGTAGTGTTAGGAATGAGACGGCAAGGTCCATACCAGGGTCCAGGATCCCGAATCAAATCAGGAAGGGGAAACCAGAGAGAGGCTCAGGGGCGGAGGATCTCTTGACTAGCCATCTCCCATTGAATTCCACCAGCTCAACTTCTGGCATTCCGACCAATGCAACATGATCAATGGAACTTCCGGACAAATGTGGGCACCATTCATGACTCCTGAATCCTCACTGGAATTCTACAGCCCTGAAGCCTGCCGGTAATCACTAAGCCAGGAACATTCTGGGCCTCTTGTATAGCTTGAGCATGCTTCCTGGACAGCTCATGACATTGGGAGGTCCTGGGTGGTATGAACAAGAATGGTTAAGACTAGGGGTTCATTTCTACCCAGAGGTACATCGGAAGAAAGACCTAGCGATCTACTGCCGAAAAACCAGTCATTGGAAGCCCTCTAGAGTACGGTTCTACTGACACATATAGGCTGGCCTCGAGTTGGCGTTGACTTAATGGCAACTCAGTGGCACTTGGCAGTGGACTTGATCTGAAAACATTGTTGTTAGGGCCATTGAGTTGATACCTACTCATAGCAACCTCCCGAGATAGAGTAGACATGCCCCAGAGCATTTTCTTGGTGGTGATCGTTATGAAAGCAGATCGCCAGGTCTTTCTCCTGCTGAGTTGCTGAGTGGGTTTGAACTGCCAGGCTTTCTAACCACGGCACCAGCTGAGTGCTTAATTGTTTGCCCCACCAGGGCTCCGTTGTCATGGTACTTGGAGAGCCTTTGGACTCACTAGCTCTTCTAGCGCCATCTTGAATTCTCTTTGCTTGCATCATGGAGGCTTTTACAAGGCTTTTACACCAGAGGGTGATTGTGGCAGTTGTTTGGTGGTGGTGGTGAACAGGGAAGGATCAAGGCATCAGGGGAACTGTGCAGTGATGCTTCGAGGGGCCCTGACTATCATTAAGGAGTCTGAGTTTTCCCATTCACCAACCTGCAGCTCCTCAAGCTCCAGCTCTCAAGCCTTGAAGGGTTAACAGTTGTGCTTGGGGGTAAACAACCCCTGTGGTCCCAGCTTGTGGACCAGGATCAGAGAGGGCTCCTAGATCACTTCTCCGGGGGCTGCTGTGTCCCATTCTGGTCCCTTTCTTGGGAATTAACTAACATGACCCTGGCTTACTTGCCTTCCCTCAACAAACCTAGTTTGTTCTCTTTGCTGGGGACATGGCAAGGAGAAAACTGGCAAAGGGTCTGTTTTCTGACAGCTGATGTCCTGAGTCAGCAAAGACATAAACAAGAGTGTTAAGAACGAGAAGTGCTTCTCTTCTCTGTGTGTTTGGTTTTTTTAACTGTAATTTTAGAGAAAAGTTGTGTGAAAAGTGCAAGTAGCTTGCCTATGCTCTTTACCCAGAGCCACCGACTGTTTCTGTTTGCCCCTCTGCTTCCTCAGTACCCACCTCTGACTCTGTGTAAGGAGCCCTGGTGGGGCACTGGGTAAAGCATTGGGCTGCTAACGAAAAGGTCAATGTTTGGAACCGAGTGGTCACTTTACTGAAGAAAGATGAGTCAGTCTGCTTCCAAAAGATTGTGGTGGTTGTGGTTAAGTGCCATGGAGTCAGTGCTGATTCATAGTGACCCTGTATAGAGTTTTCAAGAAGTGGCTGGAAGGTTTGAACTGCTGACCTGAGGTTAGCAATCCAGAACTTACCGTACAGTGCAACATCAGGAACACTTCTTAAACACTACAGTCTTGGAAATACTACTGAGCATTTGTGTTCTATCCCCTAGGCTCATTGTGAGTTTGGATCAACGTAACAGCAGAGGTTTTAGTTTGCTCTGGGTCTCACTCTCTGCATATCTTTTTCTTGAACCCTTTGAGAGTAAATTGGAGACACAGTGCCTCTTCCTACCTGTGTACATGGGCATGTGTTTTCCAAACACAAGGAAAGACTCAGCATAATCACATTATCATTACTGACATCAGGAATTTAATGTTGATGTAACATTATTGTCTCATTGGGTGCTGTCTGAGGCAAATACAGTACCAGTTACATGTGTAATTCAAAATTGTCTAATTGTTGTTGTTGTTAAGTGCCATAGAGTTGGTCCCACCCATGGTGACCCTTTAAGGGTTTTCAAGGAGCAGCTGGTGGGTTTGAACCACTGACCTTGTGGTTCAAACTGTCCTTATGGTCCAGTGCATTATCCTGCAGTGCCACACCACGACTCCAGATTGTCTAGTGGACACATTGAAAAGAAAAAAAAAAAAAAAAATGTTTAAAGAAAACAGATCGAATTCATTTTAATAATATATTTTATTTGACCGAGTATATATTTTATTTTGGACCTAGTCCAAAGCAAGGAGAAAGATGAGGCTTTCTGCTCTCGAAAAGATTTGCAGTCTCAGAAACCCTAGAGAGGGTCATTATGAGTCAGAACCAACTCAGTGGTAATTAACATATCCAAAGCAGTCATCTTTCAACATGTAATCAGTATCAAACATTATCAAAGAGATAATTTGCATTCTTTTTCTATGTTAAGTCTTAGAAATTTGGGGTGTCTTTTACACATACACAATCCCTGACAGTGCGAACAGTTAATGTGCTCACTGCTTACTGAAGTAACTGAAGTGTTGACAGTCTGAGTCCAGCCAAAGCCTCACCAGAAGAAAGGTCTGGTGATTTCCTTCTGGAAAAATCAGCCACTGAAACCCAGTGGAGCTCAGTTCTGCTCTGAGCCAATGGGGTCACCATGGTTCAGTGTTCACTCAGTGGCAGCTGGTTTCAGGGGTCATTACCCTTAGGGCCCATCCTCCTCAGTTTGGACTCTGGTCAGGTCACATTCAAACTGGGGAGTGCATTTGAGAAAGTGCAGCTGCAGAGTAGTTGAGTGCCAGAGGTGGGGGTACCTGAGCAGGCATCAAGTGGACTGAGACCCTAATGAATATGCAAAATCTAAAGAGGGAGGATTCTGGGAAGAACATTCCAGCCAGAGGCCCTGACGCATGGATAAGCAAGTTTTGAGGAACAGCAAAAAGGCCTATGTGGTGCAGAAAAGTGGGAGAAGGGGCAAGCAGAGGATAGTCAGGGACTAGACCACGTGGGACATATTACCAAGAAAGCTGGAGAACTCTGGATCTGAAGGGAAGCTTGACTGGGTACCACTGGAGATTTAAGAACGGAAGTGGTGACTCCTTCTTCTGAAGACCCCGCTGGTGTCACAGATGGACTGGGGGTGGGACGGGAAGGGAAGGGGGTGAAGGACAGAGCTGAGGCAGGGGGACAGGGGAAAGAGGTGTCGGTGGGTGACCAGGCAGGTGGCAAGGTGGCGGATGAACAAGATGCACGCCACCTGGTTCTGGGGGTCACCTTTCCCTTTGTCTGCGCCCTCTCCCCTCAGATCTATGAAGTTGATCTTCAAGGAGGTAGGGAGGTTTGAAGGCATTCCCACCTACCGCTTTGTGGCTCCCACCACTTTATTTGCCAACGGGACTGTCTACCCACCCAACGAGGGCTTCTGCCCATGCCTGGAGTCTGGGATCCAGAACATCAGCACCTGCCGATTTGGTATGTGTCACCAGGACATGCGTGGTGGGGGTGGTCGGGGGCAGGGGGCAGGTCTGGGAGTGTGGGTGTGGGGAGGGCTTATCTGCCCATCCCTGTTACTTGTATCTCTGCCCTCTGAACTCTTGATCATTCTATTAGGCTGGAGATAAGGAGGGTCAGCAGAAAGGCAATTAGAGCAGAAATGCTGCATGCAACAAGGCACCACAAAGTAGCTGAAGACAACCCAAATGTGTCACCCCACAGTCCCACATGGATCTCACCAAGGTGTGGTGGGGCTGAGCGCCTTCTGCAGACCTTCCAGAGGCCCTCCCTGAATTCCTGTACCTCTAAACCACAGAGCCTTTCACAGCAGGACAGCTGTCATTTCTGGTGTCTTTCCACACAGATCTTTTCCAGGACAAAGTCTCTGTTGGTACGACAAGGACCAGAACACCTTCCCAACACGTGTCAAGCTCTCTCTCTCTCTCTCTTTTTTAGCAGATAGGAGCAGATTTTGGGGCCAAACACTGAGGCCGGCATGCGGTAACGGGATCAGTTTAGCATTTACAACAATCGTTGTTTCCCTTGTATTACTCACATGGTTACTTTCTAATTGTCACAAGTGTTTGCGTTGGTGGCAGTGGTGTAACCAACCAACCAGTTACTGTTGAGTGGCCTCCACCTCATGGGGACCCCATGGGCATCAGAGTAGAATTGTGTGCCCTAGGGCTTCCCACAGCTAGTCTTTCAGAGGTAGGTCACTGGGCTTTTCCTTTACGGTGCCTCAAACCAACAGCTTCTTCCTCCACGTTCAAAGTCAGCACTACTGAGTCATTCTGTTTCTGTAGTCACGTCTCTGTCTTCCTCTTTCTCCGGCCTCCTCCCTCTCTAGTTGTTTTTTTTTTAGTAATTAATACTTTATTGTGGTTTCAGGTGACTGTTTACAGAACATGTTAATTTCCCATTCATCCACACATTGTTATGTGTCAATGGTCACAGTCCCTACAGTGGGTCAGCACTCTCCCCATTTCCATGTGCCTAGTTTTCCAGCCCCTTCCCACCAACTTTGATTTTGGGCAAATGTGGTCTTTTCCATCTGGCAGACTTGGTTGTTCTGAGAAGCATGTCCCCCTCCCACCCACCCACCCAGGTGGTCCCGTTCACTCCGCCGTGTCTTCGTGTGGTGGAAAGGTGATCCATCTCTGGAATGCCTTCAGGTCTAAAAACTCATGTGATTACCTGGGCCCACTCCTTGTTTGGGGCCTGGCTGGTTAGAACCTGCATTCCATCGGTTACTTTAATGCCCCCTTGCCGTGTAAGGTAACATATGCACAGGTTCTGGAGTGCAGGGCGAGGCCTACTTTGGGAGGCTATTCTTCTGCCACCCTCACTGGGATTTCCACTCAGGGCTTGAGTGTGAGGCTTGGGACAGAGGGTCTTTATCTCCTCTGGAGACAGACTGCCTGGATGATGGTGCATTTGTCCCAGACCTCCATCTTCTCCACCAGTGGTGTGAGCGTCCACAGTTGGATGGGGTAGAGCAGGGGTGGGGAACCTTTTTTTGGCCAAAACATCATTCACAGGTCATATAAAATTATCAAATTAATTAACACACCCCTAATGTGGGTTAATGCACCAGGCTGTAAAGCCGTTTGAACTGCAAGGTTGGCAGTTCAAGCTCACCAGCTGGTCCTTGGAAACCCTATACAGGGTCACTATGGGTTGGAATCAACTCGACGGCACTTAACAACAACAAAAACAATGTGACTGCTAGGAGTCCTGGTGTGGCGCTGTGGGTTAATGCAGTGGAATACGAAGTTGATTTGAACTGCAAAGTTGGTGGTTCAAGCTCACCAGCTGCTCCTTGGAAGCCCTATACAGGGTCGCTTTGAGTGGGAACTGACTAGTTGGCACACAACAACAACAACAAATGTGGTGGCTGGAACTGTGGTTTCCTTGGCAGGGCCAGACCAAATGATTTCGTGGGCCAGTGGGCCAGACCTTACCCACCTGTAAGGCATAGGTTTCACCGCAAAATTTCTTCTTGTTTCCTAGGTGGGCTTGAATTGTGCTGCTGTACTGCTTGGAGACTTGGGCATCAGCTCAGTTCTCCTGTCCTCATTCCCTTGCCCCAGGACATCCGCAAGCTCAGTAGGCTGACCTTCCAGAATAAACCCCAAGCCCTTCCTGACTCTTGTGGTCCCCTCCCAGGTGGTCTTCCTATTGTATTGTTGCTGCCCAAACTGTCCGGTGTGACCCCCTCTAGCCTCTCATGGTGACTTAAATGGGACTGGACTTAATGAAGACATTTGCAGTGCAGGTTGCATCGGCCACACTTCAGGTGCTAAAGAGCCACGGGCAGCTGCAAAGTGGATATGAACTGTTTTCACATTGTAGAAACTTCTCTTGAACATTGCCACTTCAGACATAGCCTAGGGAGCTTCCAGAACTAGAGCCTAGCACTCCACCCTTGGTTCATCATTTCTAGTGGCTTCTTCCACATTTCTAGTGAAGCCCAAACCTCTTATCCTGGATACGATGCCATCACATCTCACACTTCATCCATTCACAGTTCTTAACGACTTCAAAAGAGTAAAGTTAGTAGAATACACCAAGTTCAGTCCCACTTCAGGGCCTTTGTACTAGCAGTTCCCCCTGCTGGGAGAGCTCTTTCCCACCGCCCCCCCCCCCCACCTCCCCCCCATAACTAACTTCCCTCTGTCCACTGTATGCGCAGAAATCCCACCTTGGGGTAGGTGTCACCAGTGGCTGCATCTAGATCCGTGGAGATCATCCTTTCACTTTATTTTGGTTTTAACTCAACTGTCACCTCCTCCAAGAAGTCTTCTCTGATTTCCCCTTGTAAAGTTGCCCCCTTTGTCCCTCAGCTGCTCCCTGTCTACCTCAGATGCACTGACCGCCATCTGAAATCACTGTCCACCTCCTCTGCTAGACTAGCTCCGTAAGGCAAGACTTCTTTCCCTCAGCTTCTAGAGCTAGATCCATCATATCTGAAGACATGGATGTGTGAGAGGGTTCTGTATTTAGAAACTGAGGCTGCCCCCCGTCCCCGGCTGGGCTATGATGAGGTGACACGTTGATGGGACAAGGAGCCAGTCTTCTTGTGGATTTCCACCGAGGGGCTCTGCTCTCTCTTGCTTTTTGGAAGTTGCCTTTGTTGATACCAAATCTTGGAGCTGCAGATGGTGGACCCTGGAGGACGGAGTTTGGGAGAAGGACATTAACAGATGGAATAGTGTGTTCTGTGTGGCAGAGGGCTTTGTAGACGGGCCTGGTCTAGCCCATCGGTGTTGTCTCTATCATTTCATATTCCTTCCCTAGGACCTAGAGGAAGTTTGCTTGTAATGAGGTTGCCCAATGCAGAGACCCAGTAGACATGTGTTAGAGTCATGTTGTGACAAGTGACAGACGCCACACTCAACTCGATTTAGGCCTGCAAAGAGCCCTTTGTGATTTGTGTATGTAATTAAAAAGTACACACTAGATCTGTGTTTATGAGGCTGGGATCCAGAAACTCAGACATTGTACGCAAGTTTCTCCATATCCCAGCCTGCTTTCCTCAGGCCTGACTTTGTTGCCAGGCGATCTCTCCCTTAGCAGCTCAGGTCCTACACTCTGAGACCAGCAAAAAGGGACCACCTCCATCCGCTTCGCTCTCTAAAGTCCCAAGACTCGCTCTGATTGGGCTGCCTTGAATGGGTGTTTATATGAATGGAATCATAGGATATGCGACCCTTTCTTTTTCCTGGCTTCTTATACGTACTGTTTGTGAGATTAATGGTGGTGCTGGGGGCATTTGTGGTTTGTTCTCTTCATTCTGTGGATGTGAGTCCACTTGCTCACTCCTACTAGGGGTATCTCATTCTGGTTTTGGACCATTATCCTTAGGTTCCAGGGAATAGTCTCCCTGCCCCCTTCCCCCTCTCCACCTGATAACCACTCCTCAGCTTTGGCATCTGTGCATTGGTCTCTTTAGGTATTTCATAGAAGTGGGATCAGACAGTCTTGTCTCTTTGTGGCCCCTTGTTTTACTCAACTTCATGTTTTCAAGATTCTTCTACGTTGTAGCTTGTAACAGGACTTATTTCTCTACAGATCCGCTGCCTTCCCATCAATTCGGACTCACAGCAGGCCTGTAGGGAAGAGTAGAGCAGCCTTGAAGGGTTTCCAAGGCCGTAAGCTCTCCAGAATGGACAGCTTTGTCCTTCTCCTATGGAGGGGCTGGTGGCTTTAAACCACCAACCTTTCCTTTAGCAACCGAGCACTTCACCGCTATGCCGCCATCGGCCTTTCTCTTCATGGCTGAGTTCCACTCCACTGTGTGGACGGACCTCATTTTGAGTATCCGTTCCTCAGCCCCTCTGTGCCTTCTCTTGTGAATCATGCTGCCCTGAGCATTGGTGCATCTGTGGGAATCCCTGCACTCGGTCTTCTACTCTCTCTGTCCCTAGGGCTGGAACTGCCAGGACGTCGGAACATTCTTTCCATATCTTTTGCTGCACTTGCATCTGTGGCATTTTATCTAAAGTGAAGAAATACCCACAGCTTTTCCCTTTCTGGGCCTTGAAAATCCCTCAGACCGGAGTGTACTCAGACTTGACAACAGAGCCTCTTAATTGGTAATTATCTGTGGTGATCGTTAGCAATTATCTCTAGTTAGATGTGCCATAAAGCTATAAATTAATTACCACTTATTGCCCCGGCTGGTCTTGCTCAGCCTGTTTGAAAATAAAATAGAAAGAAGAACGCAGCTCCAAATACATGTGTGCTACTAAGAACCACCAAACTGGCTTACCGGCGGAAGCAAGGCAGGTGTTGGTGCATCTGTCCAGCCCATTGCAGCGCGTCGCCTCCAGGGGTTAGAGGTGCAGTAGGGTTTGTTTGAGATTCTTCACCTTCAAGAACCTGCCTTGGGGGACGCCTCCATTCCAGAGTGTCCCTATTGTCCTGTCACCTATAAAAATGGCGTCCTCATGTTTGTCCTGTTCCTGTCCTTTCACGATGGATGTGGGACATGGGGTTTTCTAGAAAGTGGGATGTTGCTCACAGGAGTTACTCAGGGTGACCTCAAAGGGACCAAAGATGTGACTCTAAATCTTTACACAGCCTTCCACAGTAGGAGAGGTGTCCTTTCTGGTGTCTTTCAATCCACATCTTCTCCAGGAGATGTTCTCTGTTGGTACTACAAGGACCAGAACACCTTCCCAACATGTGTCAAGCTTTCTCTCTCTCTCTCTTTCTTTTATTTTTTAGCAGGAGCAGGTTTCAGGGCCAAACCTTAGGCTAGCATGTGGTAACAGTATGAGTTTAGAATTTATAACAATCATTGGTTTCCCTTGTGTTTTACCTGCATAGTTACTTTCTAACTGTCACAGTGTTTGCGTTGGTGGCAGTGATGGAACCAACCAGCCAGTGCTGTTGAATAGACTCCACCCCATGGGGACCCGTGTGCATTGGAGGAGAACTATGCTCCATAGGGCTTTCCACAGCTGGTCTTTCAAAAACAGACTACCAGTTTTTTTCTGAAGTGCCTCTTGGTGGACTCAAACCACCAGCCTTTTGGTTAGCAATTGTGCACCACTCAGGCATGCCAGTTCCCTATTAACATAGTTATTGGAGGAAAGTAATGGGAGTCCATTTAAACAAGCATGTTATATAATAATGCAGTGAGGTGCCCACATACGGCCGTTGAAGAGGAAGCTAATGATATTTGAGAAATGTTAAGGTAATGTGTGTAAAAGCATGCTGAGGGAAACAAAGTCAGATGTCAAGTAAATCCCACCTTCTGTTTGGCTCTGCTCAAAAGAAGCAGAAACACAATCCAGACCCTGTGGCTGTCAGATGCCCATCTTCATGATGCGTGTCTCTTGACTGGCAGCAAAGAGGTGGTTGAAGGGAAGAGGACCTTTTGACACTTTTGCTCATTTCTTTCTTTTTCAAAAATAGTGTGTTTATCTTTTTTTTGTTTTGTTTTGTTTTTTGGTGAAGGTTAGTTTACCATTCAGCAATTTCTGCACTGGTTGTTGGTCAGTGACGTTGGCTACATTCTTCACAATGTGTGAACGTTGTCATGATTTCCCTGCTGGTGGTTCCATTTGCATAAATCTAGTTTCCCTTCCCCCTTTACAACCTCATCTTTGTTTTAAAGCCATTATTGACAGTTTGGTTTCATAGCTGGTTTTTTTTTTTTCATAGCTGGTTTTTTAAAGGAGCAATAGTCCTAAATTTGTGAGCCACTGATTTGGCTACAGTGACTGCAGGGGCTGATTTCTACTCAAGGTTTAAAGAGTATTTCAGGGTAGTAGTTCTTTTTCTTTAATGAGCTGAAATTCACCGTTTTCAAACCAACAGTCCAGTGGCATTTAGTGCATTCCCAAGGCTGTGTAATTACTGCCTCTGTCTAGTTCCAGAACATTCTCATAAACTCAAAAGGAGACCCCAAATGATTAGCAGTCACTCCTGCACCCCAGCCCCTACAACCTTCAGTGCTCATTCTGTCTTCATGGACTTGTCTACTCTGGGGCCTCAGGAGGTTTTGGAGGCAGACTTTTATTTTCCTGGCTTACTCATTGCTTGTCCGGCCTGTGTTCTTGGTGGCGTTGTCTAGTTTAGCTGTTTACTGGAGCTGGTTTATCCTCACTTTTCTGCACATAGATTGCTCACTCACAGGGTCACGTTCATCCTGCAGGCCCACCGCTGGGCAAGAAAGAGCCAGGCAGGTGTGTTCTCTCGTCCCGCACGCACCTGAGCATCCCCTGTTTCTGTTGTGTTGTTGGCTACTGGGCATGGTGCACAAGATGCCCTCCCTGCTCTTACCTGCCCTGCCTCACCCCTGCTCTTACCCACCTTTCCTTCCTCACCCCTGCTCATACCCATCCTTCCTCACCCCATGCATCATTTCCTCATGTCTCTTCCACTCCACCTGCATCTAGCTCTTCCCACCTTTCATCCCTTCCCTGGAACGTCACCCCCAACCACCTCTGCCTGGCATCGTTTTGAGTCTTCCTTCTTGGCCTGAGCCCTGAACTGCTGGCTCCCACCTCACTGTTCCTGTGGCACAGGGCTGGCACCTGTATGGGTGGAGATTGACGGAATGAATGAAGGAGTGTGCCCACTTGGGTGCTGGTGTTTCAGGGTCTGTTTACACCATTGCCCCTCTCCTGGTCTGACACCCCCCTCCTTCTCCTCTGCTTCCAGGTGCTCCCCTCTTTCTCTCCCATCCTCATTTCTACAATGCAGACCCGGTCTTGGCTGAGGCGGTGCTTGGCCTCCAACCCAACAGACAAGAGAATGCCTTGTTCCTGGATATCCATCCGGTGAGTGCTGGCCTGCTGGTGGGTGGCTGGGCCCAGTAGGCAGCTGGTGCAGGTGACGGGCCTGAGGGCGTCTAGGGCCAGTGCAATGTAGGGGCATTTCTGCTGGTCCTGCCCTAAACCCTCTTTTCCCCTGGCACAGAGCTGAGTGGTAGACAGCTTGGCTTTCTTTGACCTTGTAGCTTCTAGAACACAGAAACATCAAAGGTCCCTACTTACCCTGATTCCATAGTTCAAGGATTTTATTATCTCTTTATAAGGGATGAGTTCTATAAAAGGGTCATAAGGCAATAAATCAATTAGGAATTATCAGCCTGTCTCCTGCAAATTAGCCAGGGGCGGTCTTCTGGCTGTGTCAAAATACCAGAAAGATCTTTCTCTAGAGATAATGCCTGGTGAGTCTTGTAGCTCAATCTGGTTCTGTGTGAAGTTCTATATCCACACAGGGACTGGGAGGGTTAGACCTGTATGTGTGATCTACTCCTTGGACGTGGCTATGGCCAGTCCTCTCCTCCCTCTGCACTTAAGTTCCCTGTCTGTAAAACATGGCCAGTCTGACTGCATGGGTTCTGTCAGAGATCAGAGAGGCCATGGGTGACTTAGCTTGGCTTCTCCAGAGACGGAAACGGAGTAAAGCTTATATCTGTAGAGGGAAGTTTACATTTGGGAAGCGGCTCACCCAGTTGTAGAGGGGGTCAGATGTCAGGCTGAGGCTTCTGATGCATGTCGCTGCAGGGCTGATGAACTAGCATTGCAGGACCGACGGCAGGCAGGGAGGTCGGGCAGGTCAGACGGTAGACCGCTGATGGCGCCCAGGACCCGCAGACAATAGGGCAGGCCAGTGTCTCAAGTCCAAAGAACTAGATGATAAGCCAGATGCAGAATCTAGACCCAGCAATGCTCAAGTGTCCAACATACTGGCAGCAGACCAGACCCCTGAGGAAACTTCCTTTCAACTGACTGCCTACAGCCCTCATCACAAGAGATGAATAGGTCTTAGCTGCCATGCCTCTGAGAATCCCAGCCCAGTCACCTTGTCCCAAAAACCTTAGTTATCACAGGGGTTTCCGCTTCCTAAGTGGACTCTTTGGTTCTGCTCGCAGGCCTGTTTCAGAGCCTGCCAGTTTTCTTTGTCTTCCCAGATTTTCTCAGCACTAACCAGACCCCCCACCCCTCCTGCCCTGACCACCAGCACTCCACCTTCTGTCCTTGTTGTTATGTGCAGTTCCGACCCACAGCGACCCTGAACTGGGTTTCCGAGGCTATAAATCTTTATGGGAGCAGAAATCCTCATCTTTCTCCCGCGGAGCAGCTGGAAGTTTTGAACTGCTGACCTTGAGGTTTGCAGCCCAATTCGTAACCACTAAGCTACCAGAGCTCCTTAAGAGTTCACTTATTTTACAGCCTCTCTTTCTCTGCTGGCTTCTGGAGAATTCCAGCAGGAACACACTCTCATCCCTGCTCTTTAGCGTGACTTGCCGCCTCTGGTCTGCGAGTCATGGAGAGGCAAGACGGACACAGCTGTTTAGCAGCTGCCCCACTGGGCTGCTTCAAGGCAGGCGAGGGCAGAAGTGGCTTTTCCTTTTTTGGGTGCTTGGACTGGCTGCTTGGTGGGCATTAGCCCCTGAGAATGGGATGCCTACTGGCAGCAGCATCTGGGTGGCTGTTTTTTCTGCACCTGAAACTAGGGCGGGTGACAGGAGAAGCCATTTCTGTTTCCTGAGGCTGTGGAAGGGCGGGGCTGTGTCCACTAAGACAGCGGGAGGACAGTGGGAGGAGAGCCAGGGAGTGACTGAAGCTAACTTCTTGGGGAAGGAAGTCATCCTACTGGAGCTGGGCATCAGGGAATGTTTCTCTGGAGAGGAGGGGGCTCCCCTGAGGGCATCCCCGTGTGTGGTTAATTACCAGGAGGGTTCCCAGGATTCCGTGTGTTCACTCTCATGGCTTTAATTAATTAGAGAAAAGACTCAGAGCAGAGTCAGCCAAGGGAAAAGGTGCATGGGACGAAGTTCAGGGGACACTGGGTGCCAGATTCTAGGGTCCTCTGTCCATGTAGTCCCATGGGATATGCTTAACTGCCACAGCACCAGGGGAGATGAGACATTTGCAGTATTGTCTACCAGGGAGGCATGTTAGAGACTTTCTGGGCAGTTCTTGAGCTGCTGTTGTAGGTCCACCTCTGCTGGGCACAAACCTAAATTCTCAACTCCCCAAGGAGAGCAGGGGTCCAACATCAGCCACGCTGTTTGCACAGTCCAGGCACAGGGAGCTGCCCGAGGCCAGTCCCCTCACTAAGTCTATTACTGCAGGTGACGGGGCTCCCCATGAACTGCTCCGTGAAGCTGCAGCTGAGCCTCTACACCAAGGCGGTCCAGGGCATCGGGTGAGTGGCACCTCATTTAGGGTTCAGGGGCTCAGGACTTCTTGTGACCCCCCCAGAAACAAGGGTGTGGCATGGGGACACTGGCAGGTGAATGTAAACCCAGGCCCCAGGGGGCGTCTTAGCTCAGAGCCCTACCCAGAACTCCCTTTTCTGTCTTAATATTTTCCCCCTAAAATGAGCCAAAATCTTCAAGTTAAGCTGTTCTTTATTTAGCAGAATGGCAAAAAAGAGAAAAAAAAGAAATCTGGCAAAATCAAGCATTTGAAAGTAGAAACTTCCCAGAAAGTATCCTTGACTGTGACTCTTAACAAGGGGAATTTTTAAAGCAGTGATTAAAACATTTTTTTAAGAAAGGTTCCTTGAAACAAAGCATATGATTCGTTGACTATAAAACTGATGATCTTGTCTGTAAACCTTCACTCCATTCACAATTTTTTGAAAAAGCTTAATTGAGCTATGACTCTCATTCCATAAAACTCACAGTACACTGGCTGTGTATCACCATTACCACCAACTAGGTCCAGAACACGTGTAATCACCCCGACAGAAACATGGTACCCATCAACAGTCGTTCCTGTCTGCTAACACAGAAGCACCACAAGAGGGTGGTTTTAACAAACAGTTTACTCTTTCACAGTCTAGGAACGTAGAAGTTTAAATTCAGAGTGCTGGCTTCAAGAGATGCTATGGGTCGGAACCGACTCGACGGGCACTCAACAACAACAACAACAACAGCTTCAAGAGAATACCTGCTCTCTCTGTTGGCTTAGACGGACGCTCCCTGTTTCTTTTCAACATTTGTGGTCTTGGTATCCTTGGAGCTCCTCATGTGCCTTGGTATCAGTCGTCTCTGGGTCTAGGAGGTTCTCAGCTCAGGGTCTCCGAGTCAAAGGGCATGTTCCAGTCCTAGGTCTTCTTTCTTGGTAGTATACATGTTCCTTCATTTCTGCTCACTTGTTTAACCTGTTTTATATCTTAAAAAAGATTGGCTTAAGATACAACATCGCCTCGTTTCCATCATAGAAGGTAGGCTGTGCAACACATAGGATAATTGCATCAGATCACCCAATGGAGGGTAATTACTTACTGAGAATCATGACCAAGACACGTTGATATGTATTTTGGGCACAATTCACATGCCTCATATACATGTGAAAGTTGGACCATAGAAGAATAGATGCATTTGAGTTATGGTGCTGGAGAATCATATTAAAAGTACCATGGACTTCTAGAAGAACAAACAAATTTTTGTTGGGGGAAGTACAACCAGAAATCCGCTTAGACGTCAGGATGGTGAGACTTTGTCTCTCGTACATCCTGACATATTGTTAGGATGGGCCAGTTCCTGGAGAAGGACATCATGCTTGGTAAAGTGGAAGGTCAATGAAAAAGAGGGAGACCCCCAGAGAGACTGACCGGCACAGTGGCAGCAGCAGTGGGCTCAAGCTTAACAAAGACTGTGAGGATGACGTAGGACCACACAGTGCTTTGTTCTGCTGTGTATAAGGTCCCTATAAGTCAGAATCAACTTGATGGCACTTAACAGGAACAACAGTTCAATCCATAATACTCTGCATTCCTGTTTCCCTAGCCCCTGGTAACCACTAATCTACTTCCTGTCTCTATGGATTTGCCTGGTCTGGTCATTTCCGTTTATTGTAGGAACTTTCGTAATTGGCGCCTTTCATCTGTTGTCAAGGTTCATCACTTTGTAACGTGGAGCCTTCATTCCTGTTCAGAGCTGAGTCCGATGCCAGTCTGGATGGACCACATTGTCTGTCTGCCCCCCAGCTGAGGGTCACTGGGATTAGGTCTCCATCTGGGCTGTTGTCACTAGTGATGCAATGAACATTCATAGACACAATTTTGTTTGAACACCTGCTTCATTTCTCTGGGGTGTAAACCTAGAAGTGGCATTGCTTGGCCATGTGGTAACTCCATGTTTAACTGTTTTAGGAACTTTCAGACTGTTTTCCACAGTGGGTGCACTATTTCACATTCCCACCAGTGTCTCTGCATCCTCCCCAGTCCTTGTTATAACGTCATGTTCCAGGAGAGCAGGTAGAGGCAGACAGCTTTGTTAGTTCAGCGTCCATCCTTGTTGTGAGATGCTGTTGAGACGATTCTGACCCATAGAGACGCTACGTACAACAGAACGAAACACTGCCTGGTCCTGCGCCATCCTGCGTCGCCCTTGTTCCTATATTGTAGCTCATTGTTGCAGCCACTGTCTTAGTCCATCTTGTTGAGGGTCTTCCTCTCTTTTATGGACCCTCCACTCCATCAAGCATGATGTCTTCTCCAGGGCACATGATGCCTCTCCTGATGGCACATCCTAAGTACATGGGACCAACCCTCACCACCCTGACTTCTAAGGAGCATTCTGGCTGTACTTCTAAGATAGATTTGTTAATTCTTCTGGCAGTCCGTGAATTTATTTTGTTGTTAAGTACAATCAAGTTGGTTCTGATTCATAGCAACCCTGTATAGGATTTCCAAGGAGCAACTGGTGGGTTTGAACTGTTGACTTTGTGGTTAGCAGTTTAATGCTTAGTATACAACACCATGCCAGGACTCTTAATATGTACTTGTTAGCTTATTTGAAATTAATCCACGAAAACAAGCAAAAAACTTTCCCTAGAAAGATGTCTGGCCTCTAGCAGTGTCTACACAGCTTTGTAAAACGCCTTTTAGCTGGCAGGAATACGGCTTTGTCAAAAGTCTCTGCCTCTCACCCACGCCTTTTGTTCTGTAGGTGAGGCTGCCCCAGGGAACAGTGGGCGGCGAAAGGGCAATGAGGAACTCGGGGTTTGCCTCCCAGGTTCTGACTTTGGTATATGTGGTCACTTGGCACCTGCCCTGCCAGCTCGGATGCCACTCAGGCCAGGAAGGTACCTAGGAGAGGGAGCCAGGAGAGGGGATTCCACCAAGGGCGCCATCCCTTCTTAGCACTTGCTGACTCTAGCCACATGGGAATATAGCAGCCTGAATCACTGTGAACCCTGCATTTGTCAAAAGGAACGGGGACTCTGGGTGCCATCTTGAGTTTTTCCATGTTTGCCTCAGAGGAAATTATTGAAAATTTAAAATTTTCACTGATTTTGTTGTTGTTGAGAATATATGCAGCAAATTGTGCACCAATTCAGTACTTTCTCCAAGTACCGTTCAGTGATGTTGATGACATTCTTGGAGTCCTGTAATCTCCTTTTCCAAGTTGTTCTGGCCTTATTAACATAAACTCATTAATTCAAATTTTGGACAAGCCAGCAGTTCACACAGGTGGCTGCTTCAGCCTGTATGTGGACCCGATGTCCCATTCTCTGTGGGCCTCTGGGTCCTCATCTATTTAGACCCATAGCCTGGCGGTCAGAACAGATGAGGTGTGGGTTGCCATTCCTGGGGCCAGGCTCGAGGACAGGCAATGATGGAGGGGGAGAAGGTAGAGGTACAGTGATTGGAAGCAGAAACTATCAAACGGTAGTCCTCTGAAGAACTCCTGTGCTGTTTGCTGTCAAGACAAAGATAGTGGGAGCTGGCATGATGCTTGCATGCAATTTACATCAATCCCTATAAACTCTTTCAGAGGAAAAACACCCAGGTTCAAATAGTACGGTCATGGTGTTTCTGAGCCGGTATCATCTGTAGGTGATACTGGGACCTCGTTTCCCTCACTCTACTCTCACCTCGAGGCTGCCTGAGGGATCTTTGGGAAAAGTGTGACAGTGTGATTTGGCTTCTCAGTGACTTCTGATTCCCATCATGCAGCTGACCCAACTTTTATGTAGATCCAAGAATGATGGCCTCACCTCCATGTGCCTGCTCATGGTGTTGTTTTGTGTTCATGGTGATTTAGGTGAAAGGTAACAGAGCACGTTGGTTTTCCATTCAACATGCACATTGTGTTTTGTGACATTGGTTGCCATCCCCACAATGTACCTGCACCCCCTCCCACCTCTTCCCAGTACTTGACTGTTTCTCTTCACCCTCCTTTCCTGTGTCTTCCTACCTTCTGAGCCTTATCCCCTGGCGAACGCTATCCTCTCGGTCTCTTGTGGTTGATTGTTGTAAGGAGAGTGTACCTCCCTTGTGTGACTGTTTACCTTATAGGACTGTCTCCTGTTTGGCTGAAAGTGAAGCCATGGAGTGAGTTCAGTTCCAGGCTTGAAGGGTAACGGAGGGCCATACTCTCGGGACTTTCTCCGTCTGACCAGTAACCTTGGATCTTTTGATTTCTGAGTTTTGTTGCACATTTGTCTCTCATCCTTCCCAGGACCTCGTATTGTGATCCTTTTCAGAGTGGGTACCATCTCATTCTTCCCGTCTCAGGCGAGTGGAGGCTGAGGGCTGCTGGTCCTTGGTTACATGGACCACTTTTTGGCTGGCGCCTCTGATTTCTACCACTCTTCTTTCCTTCGGACAGGGAGAGACCAGTAATTATACATTAGGAGGCCACTCATGATCTCTGAAAACCCTAGTCACTACTCACCAAAGTCGGATGTAGAACATTGTCACTGTGGACTGTATCATGCCAGTTGACCTTGGTGCCCCATGGAACTATGGTCTTGAGCCTCTAGGTGCAGTGACACATCCCCTCAAGGTGTTTGGTTAGGGCTATGTTTTCATCACTTTGCTTCCATATGCTCTACTGTATTCATGGACATATGAGGGGGCTTCAGAAAGCTCATAGGAACCATGTCATGATCTTATAATTCAGTTTTCCATGAACTTTTTGAAGCCCCTTTGTATTAGCACCATAGGTAAATGCATCTGTAGAAAAGTCCTCTGTTAAACCGATACAAATGCGTGGGTGTCGTCCCATTCTCCTTTCCATCTCTGTCAGCTTCAGTGACTATCTATGTGTCCATCCGTATGTGCCAGATTCCGTTTAAGCAGCCTTCCCACATGCCCCCCAGAGCACCTCACTAAGCAGAGCTTGATCGCAGTCTTGCCTCACCCCACTTCTTGCTCAGGGTGGCTGAGAGCTGGTCTTTTGGCTGACTGCATGGATATGTAGCATTGTGTGGGGGCTCTGTTCCTCCAGCAGAAGAATGGATGAAAGTGGGCCACCAGTCCCTGCCACACAGAAAACGTGTGCTCCACGTAAAAAGATGCTGGCCCACTCTGGGTGACAGCTACCAGCAGGGCATACACATGCCAGTCTCAGGAAGCCATCACTCCTCAAATTCCGAGGTAAAACCCACAGCTGCCCTGGCGATTCCACCTCACAGCAGCCCCGTCCGACAGAATTGCTGTAGGGTTTCTGAGACTGTGACTCTTTACAGAAACAGGCTGCCTCATCTTTGTCCCACAGAGTGGCTGGGGGGTTCCAAGTGATGACCTTTCAGTGAGCAGCCCAGCGCTTACCCCACTTACCTCTCACATATCAAGCAGTTGCAGAATTAAATCTTACTTGCTCCTAGACCTATGACTCCATGCTCACGGATGTTTGAAGGAGAATATGGTGGCATAACTTCTCACTCGCAGCCTGTACTGTCTCTTTCTTTCCAGACAAACGGGGAACATCAAACCTGTGGTCCTGCCCTTGCTGTGGTTTGAAGAGGTAAGGTGGGCCCCTTCCCTTCTCCAGGTACCTCTGGATAGGTGTCCAGTACCTGTGGAGGAGCCAGTGGGGGACAGACATGGAAAAATATGTTAGAAACCGTCCTCACTGCCCTAGCACTGTGCCAACTGTCGCACTGAGTTGAAAGGATCACAGGGTTTGGGACAGACAGGAGCTGTAGGAAAAGGCCCAGGGTGGAGAAAGAAGAGCTGCTTTTCAGGGTGTCCGTTTTTCACTTGCATTTTCATCATCACCACCTCTTCAGGTAGCCTCTTGGCCTAGTCATTTTACGTTGGGATGAGCTAGTGGTCAGCCTCCCCTTAACTTGAATTGAATGGTATCGCAGTGTACTGTGGTGGGGAGGCAGATCTCGGCATCACAGTCTTTTAGAGAAGCCTTGTCCGGGGCCTAATAGGTCCTTCTATAATCTCCGCTCTCTATTCTTACGGAGGTTTTGATGGGCTAGGCTTGGAGGGCCGACACATCTCTGCCTATATCCCATTGGTCAGAGCTCGATCATGTGGCCCTGCCCAATGGCAAAGGCACCTGGGAAATGTAGTCTCTCAGCGTGTCCTGCAGAAACGGAGGCTCGCACCGGCTTCATCACTTGCTTTTGCGGTGCACTTCAGATGGGGCCGAGGGCGGTGGTGGGGGTGGCCCCCAGCCCGTGGCCCCAGCCCACCGGTCGGCCATTCCACCTCCCCAGAGTGGAGCAATGGAGGGCGAGACTCTGCACACCTTCTACATGCAGCTGGTGTTGCTGCCCATGGTGCTGCACTACGCTCAGTACGTGTTGCTGGCGCTGGGCTGCGCGCTGCTGCTCGTCTCCGTCATCTACCAGATCCGGAGCAAGGTAGGTGGGGCCGGACCCCAAGTCCCTGCTGCCCTGTATGACCTCTGCTGGGATGCCTTCTCACATCCTGCCCAGCCTCTTTGCTGCTGCTTCTGGGTGACCTGGGAACCGCCCCTGTGGAAACGTCTCATTTGCCCGCTGGGGCGTGGGGTGGGGAGGGAACTGCAATGGGGGAAAAAAAACAAGTGAACAGATAATAGTTTATATAGAGATGCTGGACAGGCCCGAAAGTGCTGTCCATATAAATACGTCTACAACTTCAGCGGGTGTGTGATCGTACATTTCCTGCACCACATCGGCATTAAGCAAATTGAAAAGAGACAGGTGATATTAATACTAATCACACACTTTATGTCACCCACATAGATCTAAAATATTCGATATTGCAGCGTGGAATCAGTATGTCTAATTTTTTAAAAGGAGATAATTTACATGTTTTATAGTATTAAGCTTTTGAAATCCCGCGTGTATTTTACACCTCTCTGGGTCTCACTCAGTCTTGACCAACTCCATTCCAAGGGCTCAACAGCCGTACAGGGCTCGTGGCAACCGTACTGGACAGCACATGGTCCAATCTGAGCAGGAACAAGTGGGAGTGTTAGGAAGGGGTACTCTTGAAGAGGTAAAATTCAAGTTTAGGGCATAGAAGTTGTGGAATGAATGCTGAAGACTGTGGGTATGGCCAGTGCAAAGGCCCAGAGGCAGGGATGGGCATGGTACACTGAAGAATGAGACCCAGGGCCAGAGTGGGTAGAAAGCAGTGAACAGAAGAGACAGGAAGTTGGCCAGGCCCTTTAATACAGGGTAAGGGCTTGAATTTATTTTGGGAGTTACTAGATGTTTCCATGGAGAGGAGTGGCCATTTTGGGCTGCTGTATAATATATGTAGTTAGGTCCAGCTACATGCGTGGTATGGGTGGATCTGGGAGACCAGTAAGGAAGCCCAGGTGAGAAGGATGGTGACTCGGACGTTGGTGGTGTGGGGTGGAGCTGAAGAAGAGCCCTGAAAACCAAGCCCAGCAGGCAGAAGAGATGAAGATGACCAGTTCCCCTTGTTGATTTGGGGCCAGTCTCTCATTCATGGCATTCACTGACTAGAACTTGAGGTCTGGAGACCAGCAAACAGACAGACCTTGTAGCAAATGAGCATATCACATGGAGACAAGAGCTGTGATCAGGGATCTCTGTGGTAGGAAGGGGGTGGCCGATGGCAAATGTCGGAACCAGAATGCTTTGAAGGCCCTACCAGGTCCCCCTGGAGCAGCAGTAGGGCTTTCTGGGGTGACTTCAGTGCTGGTCAACTCTCTGCTAGTCTTTGGACCATCTGCAAGCTTTCTATTCTGCTTTTGTTTTGCCAAACCAACATCTTCTCTTTCCCCTCTTTTGGGAAGGAAGCTGACATGCTTGCTTGCTGGCTGGAGCAATCACAAACTCTTCCAGATGCTTAATCTGGATTTCTAGAATGGGAACCAGATTTCCCTGCCCAATTTCCCCATCCTTTGGGGAAGTAGTTTCCACCAGAAGAAGTCACCAGACCCTGCCTGTTTCTCATTCTGGTCATGCTACCAGTCCACCTAACTGGCCGTTTCTGCCCCATTGAGAGCCAGGACACAGCTGGGTCAGGCTGGTGAGCTTGAATGAGCTCCTTAGTGTTATTGGCTAAATTGTGCAGGAAGGTAGAAGGGGCCCACCTCCTTTGGCACAGCATCAACAGCAGGTCTCCCCTTGCATCCTAGGGACTGTCTGTGGAGGGCCTGGGTCAAAGGAGGGGGACAAGGCTGTCTTGTCCTCAGGACACCTCTGTCTCTCTCCCAGTCTTCTATTTAGAGATAGAGAACCCCATTAGACAAGAGAGGAGCATGGGAAGCAATCTGAAAAACCCTGGCTACAGCCCTTTCCCATGCCACACCCCCAAATCAGTGCATGACCCTAGTAAGAACACAGCAATTTCCACAAAATGTGCCCACCAGTTTCACTGAGGCCCAATGTGGGAATCTCTCCCTCTAGCTGTTTTGGCTTAGTTGGGTTAGCCCTTGGTTTGGTTTGTTTTGTTGGGTATTTGTCCTGATTTAAAAAAAAAAAAAAAAAAAAAATCACATACATGTAAACTCCATCATGTATTTTAAATTTCTTTCGGTCAAGCCATTCTTTTTTTTAAAAAAAAGCTATTTTAACAACGGACCTTTGTTTCTGGTGAATTTGACTTAAAACATTGCGTGCTCTGGCCCAATTCCCCACCTCACTTCCTATCTCCTGCCTAAGTGTCCAGCTGGACAGACCCTTTCTTTCGCTCTTGATTTGACCCTCCATCTGAGCATGTTTCCTGAAGGGGCTTTTATTTCCTGGTCTGGTGAAGATCAGCAAGGCCGTCAGCTCTCAGCGTCATTAGCAGCCATTGGGCTCTGTAATGCCTCTCCTGCCCGGTTTCTCCTTTGCCCTTTGAAACCTGAAAGGCTGCTGTATAAAGTCTTCTGTGCTTGACTGCTATGCCGACTGTAAATTAGCTTGGTTATTTTCTAGGAGAAATGCTATTTATTTTGGAGTAGTAGGAAAAAGGGCTCAAAGGATAAGGAGGCTATTCAGGCCTATTCCGAATCCCTGATGACCTCACCTCCCAAGGGAACTGTACTGCAAGAAGCAAGGCTCTAGGTGGGTACCAGGTAATGATGCGACCCCTCCCATAGCGGGTAGAACTCCTGGCAGCTTGCAACACCTGGGATCCTATTCATTTCTTCCACCTTACCTTTACCTGGAGTGTCTGCAGATTTCAAATACAAATTTCAAATACGGCATCTATTTTTCTTTTGCTGTCTGACAAGCCACTCTTCTTACTGTTAAATCACTTTTACCCCAGACAGGATAGGAGATAGGAGAAGATCTATTGTGTTGGCTGGTGTCTTATTTGCAAGGTTGTGTTAGAAAGGAATCCTGGTGTGGTGCTGTGGGTTAATGCACCAGACTGCAAAGCCATTTGAACTGCAAGGTCAGAGGTTCAGGCTCACCGGCTAGCTCTTTGGAAACCCTATACAGGGTCGCTGTGGGTCGGAACTGACTCAATGGCACTTAACAACAACAGCATTAGAAAGGACTCCTGGTGAAGCATTGTAGGATAAACACTGGACTGCAAACAACAAGGCCAACTGTTCAAACCCACTAGCTGCTCTTTGGAAACCTACACAGGGATGCTGTGAGTCGGAACTGACTTGACAGTACTTACCAATGATAGCAACATTAGAAAGGAGGGAGCATGGTGACTGTAGGGTAAGCAGTGGACTAAGAGCCACAAGGTCGGCAGTTCGAGCCTACCAGCTGCTTCATGGGATACTGATGAGACTTTCTGCTCCCGCGAAGATATACGGCTTTGGAAACCCTATACAGGGTCGATATGAGTCGGAACCTACTCAATGACACTTAACAACTGCAATTAGAAAGGGACCCTGGTAGCACTGTGGCTTATGCATTGGGCTCCTAACCTCAGGACTGGTGGCTTAAACCTCCAACCTCTCCTCGGGAGAAAGAGGGTTTGCCTGTTCCCATAAAGATTTAGTCTTAGAAACCCTACAGAGGGTCCCTGTGAGTCCGAATTGACTCAGTGGCACTGGATTTGGTTTGTGGTTTATTTGAAGGGTGATCAGGAGCCCTGGTGGCGTAGTGGGTTAAAGACGAGGCCACTAACCAAAAGGTCACTGGTTCAAACCTACCAGTCACTCCTTGGGGGTAAGATAAGGCTATCTGTTCCCATAGGGATTTCTCGTCTCAGAAATCTTAGGGAGCACTTCTACAATAAGATTGTGGTGAGTCTGAATTGACCTGAGAGTGGTAGTTTTGGGTGTCAGTAAGGAGAAAGAGCTGGGCTCCTAACTGAAATCCTAACTGAAAGGTTGATGGTTCGGACCCATCAGCAGAGAAGTATCTGGCAGTCTGCTTCCATACAGATTTGTGGTTGTTGTTGTTGTGTGCTGCCAAGTCGATTCTGACCCTATATAGGGTTTCAAATGAGTGGCTGGTGGGTTTGAACCGCCAACCTTTCGGTTAGCAGTCGAGTGCTTATCCTACAGCACCACACTGGAGTCCATACAGACTGCTTGGAAATGCTATGGGCCAGCTCTAGTCCATCCTGTGGGCTTGCTGGGAGTCAGAATCAACTCCATAGGAATTAGAAAGGTAAGTTTCAAGATTTAGACCATCTGCTTCTCAGACCTCTTTTGTACAATTGACTTCTAGGAGAAGTTTGCTAAGAAGAATGCAGATTCCTGAATGGCTTCTAGAAGCCCTGGAATAGAACTGTAGATGAGGCCCAGGAATGTGTATTTTAATAGACTCCTTCAGGGATTCTAATGTATAAATGCCCCCAGGGACTCCCTTTTGAGAGACACTGGTCCAAATCTGGGGTCTGCATCTCCTTCTTCTGCTGTTCCAGGTGAATGGAGAACAAATACTGTATCTTAAGTGGCTGCTCATAAGCTCTTAAGATCCCAGGTGTTTCTCATCAAACGAGGAAGCAGAACAGAGACCCAAAGGAGCATTAGGCTAGTCACTGGCTAGGCCCAGAAAGCCGTGACGGGACACCTTCAAACCAAGAAAACCAGTCCCATGAAGTATTTGTTGTTGTGTGCCTTCGAGTCGATCCCAGTTCATAGTGACTTTAGATGACAGAGTGGATGTGCTCCGAGGCTTGTATTCTTTATGGGAGCAGGTTGTCCAGCCTGTTCTCCAGAGGAGCCTACTGGAGCCTGCTGGTGGCTTCCAAGGAAAGATCTTTGGTCTAGCAGCCAAGTGCTTAACCAGCGACTCACAGGCACTCCTAGGAAATGTTTTCTTGTATCTAAATAGTATCAACAAAGAGATCCTCTGCAGCCATGGATTGATACATTGCAACAATGGCTCAAACATAGCAACAGTGATTGAGTACCTAGCAACCTAATAACAACAGTGTCAGTATCAACAGCCTTTTGTTTGTTTGTGTGGCCACTGCAAGAAATACTTTTTGAGTATAGTCCATGCAGTATTGATGGAATAGATATGTTTCAAATATTGCGTGAGGCCTACTTATAAGTTTATCTGAATTTCAGCTTTACTCAGTAGCCTTTCCCAAGGAGCAAGTAGGTGCCAGGGCTGGAGATGTTGGGGAAATGCTTTCAGTTTCTTAAGGTCTAAAGTGTTAGGCAAGGTGGAGGGTCAGATAAAAAGAGGAAGACCCCCAACGAGATGGATTGGCCAAGTGGCAACATCGATGGACTCAAGCGTGGCAACAGTAGTGAGGTTGGCCCAGGATCGGGCAGTGTTTCGTTCTGCTGTGCATAAGGTCACTATGAGTTGGTGCTGACTTGATGGCACCTAACAACAACAACAACAAAGTGTTAGGAGGGCCGCCTCCTGGGTGGCATCTTCCCAGGGGAGGTAGCAGGGAGAAATGCAGGCCCTGCAATTTTGGATGAGTGCTGTTCCATCACTGTGCTACCTCCGGTAATAGCTGTTATTTTGTGGTTTCTGAAAAAATGTGCCGCCCCCATGAGTTTCAGCAGCCAGGCCTGCCTTGAGTGTAAATAGTTTTTCTTGGGAGCCACAGAACACAGGTGTGAGGCAACAAACCCTGCTCCCACTGTCGGGATGGGAAGTGAAATCAAATAAAAAACGGACAAGTGATAGGCGGAGGCATGTTTGCCTTGGCAGGCTCCTTGGCCCTGCCAGGAGGGGACAGACATTGGGAGGAATGGAGGGCCAGGGCTGGACAAGGCCCCATCTCCACAGCAAGGTACCCTAGAGGAAAAACATATTCCCCTCTCTTTCCTGTCTCCCAAGAATTCCCCTGGGCGCCATCCCGGTCCCTCCAGCCAAAAGTGTCTCTGTGGAAGTGTCTCTTCTGTAGATACTTGCTCAGCTTTCTCCTGGCATAGAGCTGTAGACGGGGGAGAGGTGGTCATGCTGAGGAAAGCTTTCTGGGTTGCTTTTAGCACAGCACCTCCTAGGACATAACCCCATGTCCTGCCAGCCACTTCCCATGACCTAAAAGGGGACCTCCTCTTTGTTTTACCAACAGATCCCAATGTTCAAGTCATAAGGGGAAGTTTGAGTTCTGGGAAGCAGCTCGGCTCCAACCCCATGACTGGCCCCAGCTGTCTGTGTTTGGGGAAGGTAGTGCCCTTGAGACTCAGGCCCCTGGGATGTGGCCGGCTATCAGGGAGACCAGGAATCCCCTCTGGCTGCCTCCACCCAGCTAAGTCAGGTTTTTCTATGGCCTGGGTTCTTAGGGCAGGCCTATACCTTGCTTCCTACCTTGGGGTGGCCTAGAGGCCCCAGGGCCTTGCTTGAGGAAAAGCATCAAACAGGCTTCCAAATGGTATTTTGTTGTGAATAAGAGAAGACAGCCCCCACCCCCCAAAGGAGCTCTGGTGACCCTATGGGCTAGGCATTGGGCTGCTAACCTCACGGTCAGTGGTTCAAACCCATCAGCTGCTCCTTGGGAGACAGATGAGGCTGTCTCTGGTGCCCTCAGAAATCCTGTACAGAGTCACTATGAATCAGAATGAACTGATGGCAGTTGGTTTGGCTGTTTGGTGATCCCCTCTAGGCACAGGGCTTGGCAAACAGAAGATGCCAACTGCCTTCCTGCCCCTTCTGCCGGGCACCCTTGTTCAGTGAGCAGGCTGGACAACTGAACAAGGTGGCTGTTCCTTCCAGGTGCTGGTCCTGCCCTGTCTCCTCTTCACTTTGATCTCTTGATTAGCTAAAGGGCTGGGGAAGGAGAGGGGAGGAGTCAGTTTACTGCTCCACAGCCTTTTTACTTTAGTGAGACTTCCTCACTCCTGACAACTTGGGCCCAGATTCCTGAAGATCTGGCCACACTGGATCCCCGGCTTGTCTCTCTCTGTTGGAGAGATATGTGGAGAGGCCCCGGACTGGACTCTGGCTCCATCCTGGTTGGAGGCATTTGGCTGCCCCCACTCACACACAGCCGGGGAGGTTTAAATTCCTGTCCCTGTGGGGCAAAGCAGGCCCTTGGGAGTTGTGAACAAGTGAATTTTGAGTTAGCTGCAACTTTGGGGGGCCTTCCCCTGAAAGCAGCTGGAGCAAGGAGGCCCCTCTTTCTTTCGAGGGCTTAGGGTTAATGATTGTTGTCTTTATTTACTACTTTGGGAAATTTAAAAAAATGTACATGTAAATAAGTTATATCTGCATTTTCCCTTACCCAGAACCAACAATCACCGCATTTCCCCAAATATAACTCGCCCACATAAATAACGCACACTCATGGTGCACATAGGGAACTAACATGTGCTTGCACAGTTGCAGCATGTGTAGAAGTACGGTAGTCATTACTTTCAGTCCTATCAGCCTCACGTTTCTCCTTACAGATCCCTCTCCTCTCCTTCTGCCCCTGATTCCTATCCCCCTAGAGGAGACATAGTCGTGGACTTTTTTGTGTGCCCTTTTCCCCCCTGTCTTTTCTAAATCTGCATTTATGTGCCCATGAGCAATAAGAATCGTGACTTATCTAAGTGGGTTCATACTCTACAGATGGCTACCCCTCTTCAAGTGTGTTTGTGATTCTTGTCATGTTCCATAGCACCTGTGACTATACTGTTATAATACACTCTCCTTCTGGCTGGCTGTTCGGCCATTTCCTGTTTTTCTGTTGCCTGTCGAGCCCATAAGCCCTAAACTCCCTTTTCTGCCTGTCTCTTGCCTGTATTGGGCAAGTCTTTCTGAGCCTGTTTCCCTATCTATAAAGGGCCTTCCAGGAGTGTGTAGGTCACCTCAGCCTTGCTGAACCAAGTGGGTTCTGCTAATGCAGAGGGACAGGAGATGGGAAGGGCTGTGGGTGCAGGGACCCAGGGTGGGCTGTGCATGAGGGTGGGCCTTGGAGAGCCAGTTCTGAGGTCCAGCACCCCTTTTCTTCACAGGGCCCCGAAGAAGCCACAAGTCAGCCCAGCCTGGCGACTCAGCCAGACAAGCTCCCCAGCCCTTGCACCCCACTTCTTCAGGACTCTCCCAGCGGACAGCCCACCAGCCACAAAGCCTGAGCCCCCAGTTTTCACATGCATGTGGACACACCTGCATACACATGCCAGCACGTGGACACAGGTGTGTGCAGACATGCTCAGGGATGGAGCTGCTGCAGAGGGGACTCAAGAACCAGCAGTGTTCCAGAACCTTCTCTACAAGCGACCCTGGCCATGGTCACCACGTGCTGTGGGCATTGCCTTCTTCCCCTAGGTGAGCCTGGGAGGTCCCATTCAGCCGTTGGGCCCCAGTCTCGGGTGACACCGCCGCTCTCAACCCCCTCCCCTTGAGGCAGGAAACACTGCAGCCCTGCTTGGTAACTTGGTCTTGCAGGGACTCCACACCAGGGGCGGGCAATGTAGACTTCCTGTGCTGAGAACCAGCGGGAAGGGAGCGGTGGGCTCATCACTCAGCCTGGGTCAGGAGCATCTCCTGAAACACCTGCATATCAGCCTCAGGAAACACTGAGCTCCGCAGGGAGCACCTCCTGTTCTGATAGCCTCCTCCCCAGAGGAGTGCTCTTCTCCCTGAAGTTGCCTCAGGCCCTGCTTTGGGTGTCTGGTGGTCTTTTCCAGCAAACGAAACTGACGTCCTGGAGTCCTGGTGTGGCGCTGTAGGATAAGCACTGGACTACTAACTGCAAGGCCAGTGGTTCAAACCTACCAGCTGCTCCTCGGAAACCTTATACAGGGTTGCTATGAGTCAGAACTGACTTGATGGCAGCAGCACTTACTTAACCTTTGTAACAACAAACTGACATCCTCAGGACACTGAGCCGGTCTCCCCCCACCAGGGCTGTAGCAGGCTGTGTCCTGAAGCCCCTCGGGTTTTGGGTGCCAGGGCAGATGCAGTAGGGCTTGGAGAGCCGTCCGCCTTGTGCTTTGATCTCTGGGGCAACCTGCAGTCTCTTTTCTACTGGAAAAATAATGAAGTTTTAATGTCTTTTAAAAATAATTCATGATTGAAGTAATAAACCTTTTTAAAAAGCTAACACACGAGTCCGTGAGAACCTCTTTGCTGGGTGGGGTGGGTGGTGGTAAGTTTCTCTGGGGAGTTGCAGTCCATTAATTAGCTTTTCTCACAGAGGTGGGCTGCTAGGCTTCCTGTTCTTTTGTTTTTACACTTTGTGTATATTTGAACTTTTTTTTTTAATAATACTGCATGAATACTGTCTTTGTTTCAAAAGACTAGGGCCCAGGTCCTTTGTGGCCGCTCTTCAGTCGCTGGGCCACCGGTCACTGGTGTGGTGCTGCCAAACCTTGTTCTGTGTGTTTGAACGTGCAACTGCAGCCTGGAGGAGGTACACAGCACTGACCAGGGCTGTTTCTTTGTTTTGTTACACATTTAACAGAAGAGAGACGTGCTGACGAGAAGCTAATGGAGCCACTGGCCTGGGTTTGCACCTGGGCTCTGCCTTGTCCTAGTCTGTGCCTGTGGTCAAGTCACATGACTGCTCTGTGTCTCGGTTTCCCTATTTCTAAAATGAAAACCATAGCCCTTACCTTTTATAGTAGTAATGTGAGGAACTAACAGGTTCGTGCAGGAAACACTCTCAGAGCGCAGCGTGCGTGGTCCAGGCTGTCCAAGTGTACCACCATTAGTATTCTTAATGTCGTCCTTGATTCATCATTCTGCAATGCGATTTTTTCCATCTAAATGGTCTTGGACATTGTTTTGTGTGTTCATCCATGTTCTGTCTCTCCTCCACCCCACCCCCCATTTATTTTGGACGACTGGCTGCTATTCCAAGGAACAGGACTTTTTACACTGCCCCCGATCGGTGGACACCTAAGTTGCTTCCAATTTCGCCCTGTTGCAAACACAGGTTTTGCCAACTTACTTGACTTCTTTCAGTCTCTGGACAGTAAGCACCTTCTTTGTAAGTGGACTTGCCCAAGGGGCTGGAAAATGGCAGTGAGCTAACTCTCCCTAGGAGCTCTGTTCTGCTATAGGATAAGCACTTAAATACTACCTGCAAAGTCAACAGTTTCCATCATTAGCAGCTCCCCAGGATAAAAATAAGGCTGTATGCTCCCATACAAATTTACAGCCTCAGAAACCCTATACAGGGTCGCTCTGAGTCCAAATCCAGTCGATGACAGTGGATTAATGTTCCCTGCTAGTGAGATTGCAGATATAAGGGAGGGAAAACTTCCAGGTCATTGAGTGTTGGCTGGCTGGCTGTGTGCCGTGGTGTCGGTTCCAACTCACAGCGACCCTGTACAAGGTTTCTGAGGCTGGAAAACTTTACAGGAGCAGAACGCCTCATCTTTCTCTCATGGAACAGCTGGTAGTTTCGAACTGACTTGTGGTTCGCAGCCAGATTTGTAACCACTACGCTACCAGAGCTCATTGAATGTGGACACCACCAAATGGTCCTTGAAATACCGACTCCCCTAGTACCTAGAGATTCTCATATGTGGCTTTCTGGGCTGTGTGTGTCGGTGTGTGGTGGGGAACCTAGATCACCCCTGGCTGCTGAGAGACGAGATTTCCATTCCATTAGCCAGGGTGTTGCTCTCCCATAGAGCCGAGGGCCACAATACTTTTGTTGTTGTGGAGGAATCCTGGTGTGGAGTCGGTTCCGACCCATAGTGACCCTGCACAGGGTTTCCAAGGCTATAAATCTTTAAGGGAGCAGAAAGCCTCATCTTTCTCCAGACAAACCATTGGTAGTTTCGAACTGCCAACGTTCAGGTTAGCAGCCTGATTCGTAACCACTACACACAAAAATGTTTTAATTTCATTTCGAATCAGAGGGAGGGAAATGGAACCTTTAGGTCTAAGAAAATGTTTTTGTATGTATCATTAGAATTTTATTGCTGTTGTTAATTGCCATCAAGATGGTTTCGACTCATAGCGACCCTGCTGTGTTACGTTTCCAAAGGAGCGGCTGGTGGGTTTGAACCACCAACCTTGTAGTTAGCAGTCCGGTGCTTATCGTATTCATCTTTATGTCAAGGCAGTTGTGAAAAATCATTTATATTTCATAGTTTTTATGGCAAACAGGGCCCCTATGTAACAGTGCTGGGGTTTCTTGGGATAATCACGACAATGGGCCCAGGCAGAGCAGGTGGGGCTCATCGGAAGCCAGACTCCCTCCACCCTTCTATGTCTCATGGAATTTGATTCAAAACGCGTTTCTCGCGAGAGAAGCGAGAATGGATTCACAAACAGGGCCTGAAAGATCCGTTTCAGAGGCACTGCGAGGCGTCATGATGACGTCAGAGGCGCCGTGGTGACGTAAAAAACGCAGCACAGCTGCGCGAGGTGTCGTGAGTACTGGAGGTGCCCTGAGGACCCAGAAGTCAGCCTGTTGCCATAAGAGACATATGACAACTCAGGAGTCGCAGTGGTGACGCAGGAGGCGCCGAGATAAAAGGTAAAAGGCGCGGAATGACGCGATGTTGCGCTGCCGGAAGACACCGTCCCGTTTCCGCCTGGCCTTGGGACGCGGCTGAGTTGTTAGGACGGGTCTCAGGCTCCCTTGGCCTCACTGCGACCGCCTCCTGGTTCGGTTATACTTACAAAACCATTAGGTGAATATGAAACCATTTGTTTTGTAAAGCTGCGCAGCAACCCACGCCCTGCAGTGACATCTAAGAAAGTCACAAGTCTGAATAGTCATAAAGGATGAGGTTTCCTGTATGGTGTTAAGGTGGATGGTTTAAAGTAAAACAGTTTACCACCGTCTTCAATGTGCCCAATGGGATCTCAATAAGATGGCGAGATGATCATTTAA
>NW_006408596.1:190561-194251 GCF_000296735.1 Chrysochloris asiatica
TCCCGTGGAACAGCTGGTAGCTTCGAACTGCTCTCCTTGAGGTTTGCAGCCCGATTCGTAACCACTACACTACCAGAGCTCCCTAATTACACTTACCTAAATGAGCTCTGGTAGCGTGTTTTTGTTGTTAGGTGCCATCAAGTCGGTACCGACTCATAGTGACCCCATGCACAGCAAACAAAACACTGCCCTTTGCTGGGCCAACCTCACTACTGTTGCCACACTTGAGTCCATCAATGCTGCCACTTGGTCAATCCATCTCGTTGGGGATCTTCCTCTTTTTCTCTGACCCTCCACCTTACCATTATTTTCCAGTGAGTAGCCCCTCCTGACAACATGTCTGAAGTCTGAGAGATGAAGTTTGGCCATCTTGGCCTCCAAAGAGCCCTCTGGCTGCACTTCTTCCAAAACATCTATTGGTTCTTTTGGCAGCACAAGGCGCTTTCAATATTCTCCTCCAACACCGTAACTCAGAAGCATCAATTCTTCTACGGTCTTCCTTATTCACTGTGCAGCTATCGCATGCATATGAGGTTGTCGAAAATACCATGGCTTGGATCAGGCGCACCTTAGTCTGGAAGCATAGTGGTTACGAATCGGGCTGCTAATCTCAAGGTCAGCAGTTTGAAACTACCAGCTGTTCTGCAGGAGAAAGATGAGGCTTTCTGCTCCCGTAAAGATTTACAGCCTCAGAAACCCCATACAGGGACCGACTAAATGGCACATAACCACCACCACAATATAAATATGTATCGAGGTGTCCCTGGAAGATAGGGGTTCCATTCAAGACCACATGACAAAGCAAAACTCACCAGAAAGTGAATCACGAATTTTGTGGTTTCCCAAAGTGATGTTGACGCTAGACTGTGGACTACTGCCCAGTGCAGTGGGTGGAAAAGTTTCACATTTTGTGAGGATGACCAAAATGGCACACAAAGATGTAAAGTGAATGTAGGCTTGCTTTGCCACATAGGGTTGCCACAAACCTCCCATTTTTTGGGGGAAAACCAGTATCTGTGAAGCCAAATAAAGCAATGGACAATACAGTGAGCTTTAAGTGAGTTAAACCGCAGTGCATACTTTCGTCATTTCTTGTGGCTGTACAGACTAAAGGAGTCCTGGTGTGGTGCTGTGGGTTCATGTGTTGGACTGCAGAGTCGGTTTGAACTGCAAGGTTGGAAGTTCAAGTTCACCAGCCGCTCCTCAGAATCCCTATACAGGGTTGCTGTGCGTTGGGATTGACGCGACGGCACTTAACAACAGTAACTGTTCATCTTTTCAATGTTAAGTGCTATTGAGTTGATTCCAACTTATGTTGTTGTTAACATGCCATCAAGTTGCTTCCAACCCATAGCGACCCTGTATAGGGCTTCCAAAGAGCTGTTGGTGAGCTTGAACTACTGACCTTGCAATTGAAACAGCTTTGCAGTCTGGCACGTTAACCCACAGCGCCACACCAGGACTCCAGCTCATAGCAAGCCTGTATAGGGTTTTTTGAGGAGTGTCTGATGGGTTTGAACCACTGACCTTTTGGTTAGCAGTCCTGTGCTCATCCTACAGTGCCATACCAACTAGTAAGAATGTCAATATTTCATGTTTTTTATATATCAATATTTTCTTGGGATGCATCCCCTTCATATGTTTAGCTTACATAAATGACAATGGATGTGTGTCTGTACATGCCCACCTACATGCCCTGCCCGGGTGCGTGTGTTTGAACACGTGTGTTGCAACACCACTGCAATCAGGACACGGAACAAGTCCATCGCTGCCACCACCCCCCTTTGTAGTGAAAGTCTTCCCCATCACCTGACCTGTAAGCCAGCAGGGTTCAATTCTTACTTCCTGTCATTTGCCTTTGCAGAATGTCATACCATGGCAACCTCACAGCCTTTTGAGACTGGTTACTTTAGTTCCTTGTGTCTAAGCTTCAGCCATGGCCCAGTGGGTATCAGTTCCCCATTTCTATGAATATATCACATTTTGAGTATATCACATTCAGCAGTTAAAGAACTCTGGTGGTGGCACAATGGTTAAGCACTCAACTGCTACCAGCCAGGTCAGCTGTTCAAACCCAGTAGCTGCTGCATGGGAGAGAAGACCTAGTGATTTGCTATCCTGCTGATTTCCAGCCTTGTTAAACCCTGTGGGGCAGTCCCACTCTGTCCTAACAGGGTCACTCGATGTCGGGATGGATCAACTCGATGGCAGTGTTTGTTTTGTTTTGTTTTGAATCCATCGGGCACTGGGCATTTGGATTGTTTCCACTTTCTAGCTGCTCTGAAGAATTAGCCTGCTGTGTACAGCTCTTTGTGAACATAGGTTTCATGTCTCCCCAGTACGCACCTGGAAGTGGGGTGTGTGAGTCAGATGGTAACTCCACGTTTGACTTTTGCAGGGACCGCCACAGGTCTCAGAATTGCATCTCACTACGTTTCTGTAGCAGCTTGTGGGAGCTTTGCATACTTGCCAGCACCTTGGGATTTTCCGTTTCTAAAAGCCGTTAGTCATTCTAAAAGTGATTGTTCGTTGTGGTTTTTATTTGCGGAGAAATGCATATCTGTCCCTCCACCCCCCTGAAGCCAGGGTGACTGTCACTTTTGGCTGTCATGAGGTGGAGTTTGCCGTCGGTTCTATTCTTAGCCTGTAGCTGTGAGCATAGAGCACCTTGCTGGCATGAAGAAGTCGCTGGGAGGGAAGGGATGTCCTGAATCAGTGTCCCTCACCTCTTGGAACTCTTACTGAGTAATGGACAAACATCACATGATCGGTCTGCAGAAAGTATTTCTAGTGGTCTCTCAGCTGACAAACTCATTTGACCTTTCTTAGGTTTATACAAAGCCATGAAGTGGAAACCACCTGACTTGCTAAAGGATTTATTACCCCATCTGTAGATTTGTTCTCAAAAGCACCATTTGGGGGTATCTGGTGGTTCTGGGACAGTTCGACTTCCTGCTATGGAAGGAGTGACTCCAGGGCCCAAGAAGGGACTGAGGGAGTGGTTCCTCCACCCTCAGCCTGCTCTTGGGGAGATCCCAGGGCCAAATGCTCCTGCCTGAGTCCAAGCACTGGACTATGGGTTCCTTAACATGCCCAGTGTCCATTCCCGTTGGAAAGCGAAGCCCAGCAGTCTCCAACTTTATTTAATAAATATTGCAGGGTAAGCACTCAGCTGCTAACAAAAGGATTCCAGTTTGAACAGCCCAGCTCCTCCCCCAGAGAAAGATGTGACACTCTTGCTTCCATACAGATTTACAGTCTTAGGAGCCCTATAGGGCACTTCTCTGCTGTTCCATTGGGTCACTATGAGTCAGAATCAAATCCACTTTGCTTTTGGGGCCATCAGCTGATGGGAATTTGGATTACTTCCAAATGTCTGACTGTCAGGAGTGATGGCAGTGGATTTTGGTGAGGGTTTTTGACCTTCCTGTATCCAGCCACATGACACACATCCCAGGCACTTTCCACTTTGACACTCAGCTCGACTGCTTCTTGTTGTTGTTGTTGTTGTCAGGTGCCATCAAGTCGGAACCGACTCATAGCGACCCCATGCACACCAGAACGAAACAATGTCCGATCCTGGGCCAACCTCACCACCGCTGCCACACTTGAGTGCATCAATGATGCCACCTGGCTGATCCATCTTGTTGGGGGTCTTCCTCTTTTTCTCTGACCCTCCACCCTACCCAG
>NW_006408596.1:196096-225766 GCF_000296735.1 Chrysochloris asiatica
ATTCAGAAGGGATAAATTCAAGATCATATTTTGGCTCTCGTAGATTTGTTTTCATTTTCTTCAGCTTTAATTTGAATTTGCATATCAGCAATTGATGGTCTGTTCCACAGTCTGCCCCTGGCCTTGTCTTCACTGATGATATGGAGACTAGGAAGAAAGAGTGACAAACTACTTCCGAATCGCTAGTCACTGAAAACTCTATGCATAGCGACTGCTCCTTAGAAGAAAAAAAACCATCTCTGTGAAGCCACCCACTCTGTGACGCCCCAGAGAGCATCAGCTGCGGAGGTCCATCTGCCCTCCACGTGACTCTTCCATGAACATCTTTCTTCTGAAGTCTCATTTGATTTGGTTTTAGGTGTAAGCTCGGTCTCTGAACCCAGCCAACTCCTTCATTTGGGATTCCTCAGAGAGTCTGCAGTTTGCCCCAGGTAGACAGACCTGAGTGGTGTGGAGACCCTGGGGGGCCGTTCATCAGTCCCCTGAGAAGGGATTTTCATGAGTATCTTTTTGACTCTTGAGACCTCATTCTTAGGCTCTCACTTTAGACTCTAAGCCCTCCCTACATTGTGACTCCGCTACTGAATATTTGTCTTTACAGTCACTCACTTTTTCTACTGAAATAAGTTTATTTGAAAAGGAAGGCAGTTGTGTCTGTGAAATGATGGAGCCATTGACAGAAATACCTAAGTAACTGATGGCTTTAAGATGGTCGTCAGTTACCACAAGCATGGTCCTATCGCTAGGGGACTCTCCACTGTCAGGCAATGTGTTCTGCAGCCCTGAAGGCCCCCCGCCAGCCCTGTTTAATAAAGTGGTGTCCCCAAAAGCTTGACTCTAGCCAGTCCCACTTCCAGGAAGCCTGCCCAGCTTTCCATCTCCTTGGAATTCCACACACACTCTGTCCATACCCCAGTTGATACTAGAATGTTCTAGAATATTAGAAGTCTTGACTCCAGTTGCCGCAACAAGAAACCCCAAGGACTTGGAACATAGCCCAGTGGTCTTAGGTGGGGCTGGAAACTGGAATAAACATAACCAAGGTGACTTATAGCTTCTGTTTTCATTCTCTCACTTGGCTCTTTGTGCTTTCAATAGGTGTATATTTATCATGTGCTTGCCTCCTGTTAGACACTTGTTTGGTGGTGTTAAGCACCTTCTAGTCGGTTTTGACTCATAGCAACTCTGTATAGGGTTTCCCAGGAGCAACTGGTGAGTTTGAACCGCCGACCTTGTGGTTCAAACTGACTTTGTGGTCTAGTGCTTTATCCCACAGCACCATACCAGGACTCCCTATTAGACACTTGTTGTTATGAAGTGCCATCAAGTTGGTTCCGACCCATAGCGACGCTGTATAGGGTTTCTGAGGAGCAGCTGGTGAGCTTGAACCACCGACCTTACAGTTCAAATGGCTTTGCAGTGTGGCTCATTAACCCACAGCGCTACACCAGGACTCCTGGTGGACCACAAAGACCAGGCCCCCGCCCCTCAGACCAGTTGACAATTCTGCCACTGACCAGCAGTGAGGCCCTGGATGAGTCCCCAGACTTAGGGCAAGTCATGTGGCCTCCTGAGCCACAGCCTTTCCTGCCTCCTTCCTAGGAGGAAACCTGCTTGTAGGGATGTTGTATATTAGGGTTTACTCTGAGGCACATTGTGAGTAAGGTGACCAAGATGGTTTCCTTTGCCCAAAAATCTAGGAACAGTCTCATACCTGCCTTGAGGGTTCAGTGGGCATTCAGAAGGCTTCATGGCTCCGTGGGATCTGCTGAAGGGGAGGAACCTACTTTCAAGGTCACTGCCCTGAAACTATCTCTCCATTTCACTGGACTCTTTTCTCCCAGCCTCCACACAAGCCTGCAGCCACCTTTCCAGAAAGGAGGGAAGATATAAATTTAACACTAGGACCATTCATTGCAAACTTCAGGATGAAGCTCCCTACCCCCAGGGCTGCTGAGAAAATCCCTCCCCTCCTAACTGCACAAGACCTTTTTAAAGTGTTGAAGAGCAAAGATGTCAGCTTGAGGACTAAGTACTCCTGACCCAAGCCATGGTATTTTCAATAACCTCATATGCATGCGAAAGCTGGACAGTGAATAAGGAAGACCCTAGAAGTATTGATGATTTTGAGTTGTGGTGTTGGAGGAGAATACTGAAAGTGCCGTGGACTGCCAAAAGAACCAATAGATCTGTTTTAGAAGAAGTGTAGCCAGAGTGCTCCTTGAAGGCCAAGATGGCCAAACTTCGTCTCTCATACTTTGGACATATTGTCAGGAGGGACTAGTCGCTGGAGAAGGATATCATGTTTGGTAAGGTGGAGGGTCAGAGAAAAAGAGGAAGACCTGCAGCGAGATGGATTGGCAAAGTAGCAGCATCAATGGGCTCAAATGTGGCAACAGTAGTGAGGTTGGCCCAATGTTTCGTCCTGCTGTGCTTAAGGTCGCTATGAGTCCGTACTGACTCCATGGCACCTAACCACAACCGCCTGACTGCAGGCTCAGACTTAGGCAGTTCCGGGCGCGGCCACTTGGGGGCAAGCTGTACCTGTAGTTGTAGAAAGGCCTGGCTTCAAAGGGCTGCTTTGGGCTCCACTCAGCTTTTTCTTTCTTAAGTGAGTTGATTTTAAGTTGGGAACAGAAGCCTGGAATCCACATTCAGGTTCGGGAACCTGTGACCCTGAGAAGATGTCGTTCATATGTGTATCTGGACATGACATTTCTGGGACTTTCAAGGGGTCCCTGCCCCTCTCCAGACTTTAAATGAAAACCAGCCCGCCGTGAGGTTTTCTCTTCCTTAGCGGCCTTGGAGGCACGCTGCCTCTGGGCTGATCCCTGCCGTGTTCTGTCACTGGGCAATTCCAGAACCACCTTTGATGTAGAGTGAAGAACCTTGGTCCCTATGGTGTCTGGGACAGCTGTGACGCTCTCGACTAGTGTGCCGAGAACTTGCCGTGTTTAGATGTCTGTGCTGGTACATGGCTTCGGGCGTCCATTCACTGAGCTGGTGGTGCTGGAGTCATCCTGAGACTGGTTCCCCAGAGGAGACCCTGAGATTTGTGTAGATGGAGACACGGGGAGAGCAGAAAGGAGGTGGCCAGGTGTGGCCTGACCCCACGGGGACGCTGCAGTGTCATCGATGCCTCAGGAAGGTTGCCACCTGTCTAGGGCTGCTAGAACAGAAATACCACCAGTGGGTGGTTTTAGCACACAGAAATGAGTTTTCTCACAGTGTTTGTTGTTGTTGTTGCTAAGTGTCGAAGAGCCAGTGCCCACTCATAGCGGGAGACTGATTAAGGGAATTCAGGGCAAGGTGCAAGGTCATTGTCTCTCGAGTATCTGTAGGCCCATCCTTCCTAGGCTCCGTGGTGGTGTCCCCATCTCTGCGCTTCATCTGCTCCTTCATCTAACCCTGACTGACTCCTACTGGGGATACAGTTGCTATAGGGGTAGGAATCTCAGCACACACTCAGTCCATAACATTGCACCCTTTGGACCCCCAAACCCACCAAACCCAACTGTCCAGCAACCCCCAGGCAGCTTTCCAAAGACGTGGCTTCAGGCTTGAGAGCAAACTCGTGGGTGGTAGGTGGTACTCAAAAACAGGGAAGAGGGGTTGACTGGGATCTGGGGGCAGCATTATGCACTTCATAATATCCCAGTGGATCCATTAGGAGAGGTTCTTGCTCTCATGGGCTTACACGCTAGTGGGGAGAGAGACAGAGAACACACTAATGAATAAGTGTAAGAGAAAACTGGCGCCAGGAAAGAATAGCACGCTGGGGAGATTGTATGAGTGTTTCTAGAAGTTTCCTCTGAGAAGATGCCACTGACACTGATTCCTGGAGAGTTTGAAAAGTCGGGAAAAGAGCCTTACCATCCAGGGACCAGTGCATGCAAAGGTCCTGAGGAAGACATGGGTGTGGGCTGCCTGAAGGGGAGTCATTTTGGCAAGCGGCTAAGAGGCAGAGCCTCGGAGTGTAGATTTCCAGTGCATTGAAAAATCTTTGTTTTTTGTCTAGATGGGGAACATTTGGGTAGACACTCACGTCGGGTGTGCAAATATGGATTTGTTGAATAAAAATGGAAAGGTTAGAGGGAGTGTGCAGACTTGAGGACATGATTTTCAGGAGATGAGAACTAGGTTCAGCTATCCCTCAGCTTCCCCAAAGTCTGGTCCCCTGTGTTCAGGGCTGTGTTCAGAGCCCAGGGCCCACTAGAGGCCCGGAATTCAGGCCGCAGCCACCAGGGGGCACTGTGGGTCCACCACTGCAGGGCAGCTCCTGGAGCAGTGTGGAAAGGCCTGTGGGCTGGCCCCTGGCCTTGTTGGTGACTGAGGGATTGAGGGAAGTCTATGTCCTTTGTCTCTGGACCTCTTAAACGTAAAACTAAACTGGATGAGCTAGGGCTGCCAAAACTGCATTAAACAAGTTTCCACACACACACAGAGACCAAACAAACAAATCATGTGAAGTTTGTCAAAATGGTAATCCTCACTGTCTGTGCGCAGCAGGATTTGGTAACAGGAAGTGATCAGAACATCGTTTCTCTTGGGCTGGGCTGGGCAGCAGGCTCCCGAAGAGGACGTTCAACCTCACCCATAGAGTGGGCCCAGGGGCTGTTTTCTGGTACTCTCGGTCCCAGTTCTGATCACAATACCAGATGCCCAGCGGATATAAAATCTAAGGTCCAGGCCATTCCCAGGCACTCAGTGCCCCTTCATCTCAAACACCCATTCAAACATGATGGCTTCACAGCCACACCAGAGATGGAGGCAGAGATGAGGACATGGAGAGAGAGCAGCTGAGGACTCTAGACTCATGGAAAGAGAAACGCTGGGTGCTGGTGGCCAGGAGGCAGGCTTGCAGAACATGCCCTTTGGTTGTTTAAATGATTATATATTCCTGAGTGTTTTTGTGTATATCCTCCCCCCCCCAAAAAAAACAAACAAAAAACCCAGAGGGATTAGAAGCAAATACTGTTGAATGATGAAGCACAGAGGAAATTGTAATCATTGCAAAGAAACAATGAGTGTAAAACTGATGTTCTCCCATGTAAACTATCACTCAATTCACAATAAAAACTTAAAAAACAATGGCTTCATCCACGGCACCCTTTGCTCAGTTGTGCTCAATAATTCATTGCAGTGGACACACAGAACTCAAGGCACCGTATTCAGAGTTATGGAGGTTTTCTAGGACCTTGTTAGGTGCTGTAGAGTGTGGTACAGCTCAGGGTTAGAAATGCCCAGTCAGGACTCTCTCTGAGCGTTGGCCCCTTGGTGTGGTCTCCACCCTGCTCCTCCAATGGTATTTGAGGGTTGCTGATAAATGCCTACAAGATGAGCCACAACCTGAAGGCACTTGGCTCTAGCTCTGTGGGTCAGCACATCTAACTCCCACAATTAAGTGCCTGGAGGTGGTACCCACCCTGCAAGCAAGCTTCCAGGTCGAAGTCACTCAGCTGCCCTTGCTCCGTGGGCTGGAACGCCCACCGCTCTTTCTGGTGCTCTGGTTCTTAGGTCTGCTGCTTCTGCTCCTCTGCTTCTCCAGTGTCCCAGCTTCCTGTCCCTGCATTAAGGAGGTTCAGCGTGCAGAGATCTCGGGGTCCAAAAGATGAGCTCCACTCCTGGCTCTTCTTCTTTGACGGCAGTGAGATTCCCCCCTCCTGCTTCTGAGATGGATCATTTTATACCCTTGTTAGAGATGGCAAGTTTTTACAATCGTAATGAGTCACAACTGAATCATAGAGCCCATCAGCATTCTCCTTCACCTTCTCTTACCCTGATGCATCAGGAAACAGTCATGTGGTGGGAGTTTACAGAGACCAAGGCTAGCGGAGGAAAGGCATGATCTGCTGCCTCACATCCCGTGGACTGTTGTTAGTGTTTATTGAGCATTTAATGGGTGCCGGACCCAGTTGGAAACCCTCGGCGTGTGCTCATTTCATCCCAGTAAATGCTGCCATTCTCATTCTCCTTTTCTGGATGAGGAAACTGAGGCACAGGAAGTGATGGAATTGCCCAAGGTCTTATGGCTACTAAGTGTCAGAGTGTGGATTGAAATGGAGACTGCCTCGCCCCGGGCACGTGTACTTCACCACTGCCCTACAAATCTGCGCTTGGTCCTACTAATCATGAGCCATTGCTGTTGGCTGGCACACAGCGCCTCCTACCTTCCCGCATCCCTTTGCGACTCACACTTGGGACCCCAGCAGCAAGGAGTATCATTTCCAACAAACACAGATGGGCCTGGAGACTCGGACATGGAGGGGAGGTGGCTTGACTCATTTCCCCAAAACTCAAATCCCAGTTCTACCTGGTCAGAGACCACATACCAGGGGTACTGTGTTCAACCCAACTATCACAAGGGGGTGGGGGGGCACACTCAGGCTCTTTCCAGGAGGGAGAGGAATAGGAATAATAAACATTTCTAAAAATAGTGCCGAACTCTTCAAACAGCAGGAGCTTTGGTGGCGCTCAGAACACGGCGGCTATTTCCAGGGGATGAATTGTCTGACTTCCACACCTTGGTCTTGGGCGTCAGGTCCTGGCTGTCCTTCCTGAGACAGTACAGGCAGACCGCGCAACATGGGTTCTGTTCCAGACCATGCAGTCAGGCGAATAGTCCCATAAAGCCAGTCATACCAATTTTGTGGTTTTCCGGCTCCTAGAAAAGTGATGTGTAGACTAGTTTATAAAGCAGGCACTATCATGATGAAAACTTTAGGAATCCTGTGGGAATGACTAACATGGGACAGAGATTCCAGGGGGGCACGTATTGTTGGAAATGTGGCTCCCTTGGCCTTGCTGGACGCAGCCTTGCCACAGACCTCCTATTATAAATAGCAGAGGGTCAGAGAAGTTCAGTAACGGGGAACACAGTTAGGTACAGTGTGCCTGTGCATTTCCTGGTTCGTGTCACACTGACCAATCTGATGGACCCAGGCGGAAGGGGCCTCTGAGGTGGAACTGTTTGTGTTCCGCATCAGGAGCAGCTGTTGGAGGGAGATTGGTCACAGGTCACATGTCCTCATCTCAGTGAACCTGCTCAGTGTGGAACCCGAAATGGAACTCCACCCCACTCCCAGGAAACATCTCAGCAGATGGAGTTGAAAGCTTTGGTGTGGCCAGAGCTGGGGGCACCCTCCTGGTTCCTGAGATCTTCCCCATGTCCCCATCTACTCGTAGCCTCAGGAATGACTTCCATCTCAAGGGCTGGGAATTCCCAGACTAGACATTTGTATCTCGGCCCTGCATCTGGGCGTGCTCAGTCTTGTGGCAGCAGCTGTTTGAGGGAAGGCCATTTCCCCTCCATGACATCAGCCTTGGATGAGGCAGGCAGCAGGGTTTGGAAGCGCCTGCAATGTGGCTTCCTGCAAGCCACTTGACGCATTGTTGCCTGTGCCTACCTCTCCTCCAACAGGAGAGAGGGCCATAAGGAAAGACATTTGCATGTCAAAGTAGTGAGAGAACTTTCCAGTGTGCCACGAAGTACTCTTGTGACAAACCCTGACATCCTGGACTCAGCTGATCTAAGTCTGTCAACCTAAAAAGAAGCCACCTTATGTGGGATAAGCACTGGACTGCTAACCATAAAGCTGGCTATTCAAACCCACCAGTGGCTCTGTGGAAGAAATAATCAGTGTGTCTGCTCAGATAAAGAATTGCAGCCTTGGCAACCCTATACAGGGTCACTAGGAGTTGCAATAGACTGGACAGTGGTGGGTTTGGATTACTGGTCATCAAGCGAAAAGCCCTAGTGGCACAGTGGGGTAAGTGTTGGGCTGCTGACTGAAAGAGTGCGATGTGGCAGTCGGCCTCTGGAAACCTGAGGCGGTGGAAGCCCTATGGGGTGCTTCTACCCTGTCCTGTGAGTCGGTGTCCGCTAGGTGGCGCACATCAAGCTAAGCTGTAATACCATACGTCACCAGGAGGTGCCGCTGTTAAACGCATCAAGGGCATCTGGCACGTGTGAATCATTGTTTGGATAGCTTGACGCTGGAAGTCTTCAAAGGGAGAGACAAGTTCACATGCCTGCAGAGCCAGATCCGGATGTGAATAGCCTCAGCAGACCATGTTTGTTCATTGAGTGGCAGTCTAGAAGGTTGAAAGGATATGCCCCCCTCAAAAGCCTGGCTAAGGAGCATGCGGGGTGGGGGTATAGCTGAAGCTTGCCTTTCCCAAGTAGCACCTTTTAGAGGCACATTGTCGACACTATTATTTTTAAGACTGTGGTGAAAATATGCTATCATGTTACTGTGAGGCTGTTAGGTTGCTGGTTGGGTCTTAGGTCTTTGTCACCCCTCAGTTCTCCAACCCCGGCTCTTCAGGATCTTAAGATCCAGCTGACCTTCAGCCCTGGCCAGTTGCTACCTGGCGGAATGCTCAGCATTGCTGCCAGAACTTCCAACTTCTTTTTTTTCCAAGATAGTAATCAGAATTTTTTAAACTGTGAAATCCCCTGGGTTTTAATTAGTGGTGATGAATTCCAATTAAGAATTGACTCTCTGGGCCAATCAAAAGCCCAGCGTGGTCTCCTGGCTGTTGAGCAGATACTGCCTTTGCTTGTCAGCTAGGTAATTGGAAGTTGTTGACATACCTGTGACTGTTTCCCAGTCTTAGTGTGTGTAGGTGGGCACCCGTCCGTCGAACTCACTATATGTGTTTATGGTGTGTACCAGTGGGTTAAGCAGGCTACCATTACTGTCATGCATTCCCAACTCTTGGGGCCCCCTTGTGTTACAGAGTAGAAGTGCTGTCTGCTCCGGCTGTCATCGTTCGAAGCCCATCTTCCACGGCACACCTGGTCAACTTCCATCAGTAGTTGAGTACGAATTGCTCGCACCACTCAGGGATACTGACATTGTTTGGAGTTTTAGCAAGGGGCCCAGCTCCTCGTCCACATTTTACCAAAAGGTCGTTCTCCAGCCGAGCACGCACCTTCAGGGGCTAGATCAGCTGAGGCAACCCTGCCATCAGGGAGACAGATGTTGTAGCCAGATCTCCCCCACATCCTACCCAGGGACCTTTAAACAGATCACACATTGGGGTTTGCACAGGGGAATGTGAAGGCCAGAGTCTCAGCTCTGATTTTACCAACCACATGGCCTTGGGCATGTCATTGAATGCCTGTGAGTTTCAGTGGAGTCATAAAAACCCCAGCTTGTGTGACTCTCACCTTTTGGGCACCTGTGCAGGTGACTCCCGGGATCAAGAGCGTCCAGGCCAGGTGACCCTAGGCTGCCTGTGGAGACATCAGCACCTAGGCAGAGACCAGTATCAGCGGTGTGTGGGGAACCTGTTGAAAGGAGTTGGTATCAGCCACGCTTACATGAAGGTGGGAGGAAGACACCGCCCACCTTGGAACACGTGTACAGGTTCCTTTCAGACTCACTCCGCTGTGCTGTACAGGCCGGAGCTGAGGTGCAAAAGCACACCAGTGTCTCCAGGGGCACCCTTTTGTCCCCAGCCTACTGTCTTTCAGTCCCAACACACATTCTGCCGTGCCCCACTGGGCAGATGAGGAAACTGAGTCTCAGAGAGGTGGGGTGAGCTGCCTAAGGCTGTACAACAAGGTAGTGAGGCAGCCGGGATTCAAGCCCAGGTCTTCTCAGAGATTGTTGCCAGATCTCAAGTCTACTTCCTGTGCTATTCCCATGGTGGTGTGGTGAGCAAGAGAAGAAAACGCAAACAAGTTAGTGGTTTTGTTCTGGGGACCCTCAGCCTAGACCACCTTTTATTTTTCTTTCTGATCTGGAATATTTTTGCTCCGCTTGATAAGAACCACTGCCGGTGAGCTCTGCCTGCTCACCACCACTGGTATTAGCCACCCTAACCCTCTTTCCTGTTTTACAGACCAGGTGACTAAGGCTCGGTGATGTAGCCAGCTGGTGTGGGGTGCTCTGTGAAACTGACTTTGTGCCCAGCACTGGGGGCAACAAGGGCCAAGGAGCCTCAGTGGCCCTTTCCCCCGGGCAGTTGGCATGGAGTTAGCAGGCAGCGTGTCCAGCCGTGACACCATGGCCGTGTGAACTAGGGTTGTGCTGACTTGGGTGGGGTCATCTCCCAGGACAGTCTTGCATCAGGCCAGTGTGCAAACTAGTGGTCTACAAGTGTGCTTTCTCTGACGCATACAGGGCTTAATGGGAAAACAATCTGAATTAGTATTTAAAAATCAAAGATCCCTGGTGGTGCAGTGGTTAAAGCATTCACCTGCAAACCAAAAGGTCGGAGGTTCGAACCCAGCAGCCACTCCGTGGGAGAAAGATGTGGTCATCTGCTTCCGTATAGATGACAGCCTTGGAAACCTTATGGGGTTGCTGTGAGTCAGACTTTACTGAGCAGCAATGGGTATTTTCCCAGAAAAACCTGCATTGCAGAAGATTGGGTCCTCACTCCACCATGCGGCCATCTGGCTGCTATGCTAAAAGAAGCCCATATCCTCTGTGTCCCGCACGTCCTGGTGGCATTTGAGCTGGTGATCCAGGACTGGCCCTTCGAGAAGACTGGCTGTGGGTGTTCCTAGACACAAGGCATAGACACTGGAGTTCTGTGGTCGCCGGCATTCCCTCGTGCCTACATGCCCACCACTTGACAGCAGTCTCTTGGGACGTCAACCTTTGATCTTGAGAAGCAATGTGGCCCAGATGAAGAGCACACAGTGGTGACTACAGTAAGCTGAACAGGACTCCCAAAGATGTCCCAGTCCCGGGGACCTGTGAGCATGGATGTGGGCAAGTGGCTTTGACGATGTGCTTAAGGCGTGGGAAGACGATCCTGATGGTCCAATACCAGGGAGGCAGGAGAGCGAGAGCCACAGAAGGAGGTATGAGGCAAGGCCACCAGCCAACGAATGCGGATGGTTTCTGGAAGCAGGGAAAGGCAAAAGAAAGGTCTCTCCCAAAATGCATTCCATCGTGTCACACAGAAAGTCAGCTAGAATCTAGCTCCTGGGGGGAACCTACGACCACCAAGGAAGACAAGCTGGGAGTGGAGTGTGGAGTCCCTGCGCTGAGAAGCTCCTAGATCCAGGGGAAGATTGATGTCAAGATGCATGAAGCTCTCTAAGGAACGCCGGGCCTGCAGCTGCTGAAAGGAGCCAAGGACCTTTCTCCAGAGCCAGCAAGGAGAGAAAGCTTCCCCGAGAGACTGCACTTTAAGTCGGACTTCCTGCCTCCTAAACGGTGAGAGAATACATTTCTCTTTGTTTAAGCCAAAATCAAATCAAATCAAATCAAATCAAATCCCATCTCCTGGTACAAGTGGACATGATCTTGTTTGAAAATGTTGTTGTTAGATGCCGTCGGTTCCGACTTACTGCTACCCTGCACACACGGAACGAAACACTGCCCGCTCTGCACCATTGTCACAATTGCTGTCACACTTGTACCCATAGCTGCTGCCACTGTGCCAACCCATCTCTTCGGGGGTCTTCCTCTTTTTTCATCAACTTCCACGTTAATGTCTTTCTCCAGGGACTGGTCCTTCCTGATAATCTATCCAAAGTGTGAGAGATGAAGTCTCACAATCTTGGCTGCTTCTGACAGTCCATGGTACTTTTAATATTCTTCTCCAACACTATAATTCAAATGCATCAATTCTTCTAGGTCTTTATTCATTGTACAACTTTCACATGCAGAGGAGTGTATTGAAAATAACCATGGCTTGGGCCAGCATGCTTTAGTTCTCAAACTGACATCTTTGCTCTTCAACACTTTAGAGAGGCCTTGTGCAGCAGATTTGCCTAATGAGTACGTCGTTTTAATTTTTAACTGCTGTTTCCAGGAGTGCTGATGGTGGATCTGAGCAAAATGAAGTCCTTGACAACTTCAGTCTTTTCTCCATTTATCATAATGCTGTTTATTGGTCCAGTGATGAGGAGTTTTGTTTTCTTTACATTGGGGTGCAACCCATACCAAAGGCTGTGGTCTTTGATCGTCATCAGTAAGTATTTTAAGTCTTGTTTGTTTGCAGCAAGCAAGGTTGTATCATCTGCATATTGCAGGTTGTTAATGAGTGTCCCTCCAATTTTGATGCCACATTCTTCTTCATGTAATCCAGCGTCTCTGATTGTTTGCTCATCATGAAGATTGAATAAGTACGGTGAAAAAATACAACCCCGGTGCACACCTTTCCTGATTTTAAACCATTAAGTGTCTCTTGTTCTGTTTGTACAGCTGTTTTCTTGGTCTATGTATAGGTTTTTCAAGAGCACAGTTAAGTGTTCTGGAATACCCATTATTTGTAATGTTATCCATAGCTTGTCATGATCCACACAGTTGAAATCCTTTGCATAGTCAATAAAGCATAAGTAAACACCTTTGTGATATTCTCTGTTTTCAGCCAAGATCCATTTGATGTCAACAATGATAGTCCTCATTCCACATCCTCATCTGAATCCGCTTGAACGTCTGTCGGTTCCTTGTCAATCAATGTACTGTTGCAACTGTTTTTGAATTATCTTTAAAAAAATTTTACTTCCATGTGATATTAATGGCATTGTTTAATGATTTCCCTGTTCTGTTCGGTCTCCTCTCTTTGGAATGGGCACAGATTTGGATCTCTTCCAGTCAGTTGGCCAGGTAGCTGTTTCACAGATTTGGCGTAGATGACTGAGTGCCTCCAGTGCCGCATCAGTTTGTGGAGAGATTTCGTTTGTATTCCATTGATTCCCAGTCTTGTTCTTTGCCAGTGCCTTCAGTGCATCAGGGACTTCTTCCATGATCACATGCTGCCTCTTGAAGCAGTTCTTTTTGGTTCAGTGGTTCTGTGTACTCCTTCTATCTGCTTCGGATGCTTTCTGACATCCTAGAATATTTTACCTTAGACTCTTTAAGTATTGGAAGTCAAGGATTGAATTTTTTCTTCAGTTCTTTCAGCTTGAGTAACGCTGAGTGTGTTCTTCCCTTTTGATTTTCTAACCTGAGGTCTTTGTGCTTTTCATTGTAATACTTGACTTTGTCTTCTTGAGTTGACCTCTAACATTTTTTGTTCAGCTCTTCTACCTCTTTTCTTCCCTTTGCTTTAGCTGGAGAGCAAGTTTCAGGGTCCCTTTTGCCATCCATTTTGGTTTTTTCCTCCTTTCTTGTCTTATTGATCACCTTTTGCTTTCTTCCTGAACGTTGGTTTTGATGTCATCCCACAATTCTTCTGGTCTTTAGTCAGTTGTGTCTCATACATTGAATCTGTTCTTGAGATGGTCTCTAAATTCAGGTGGGGTACGTTCAGGGTCATTTTTTGACTCTCGTGGACTTGTGTTAATTTTTTCTCTTCAGCCTGCACTTGCTTATGAACAATTGATGGTCTGTTGCACAGTCTGTCCCTGGCCTTGTTTTGGTGGATGATAATGGTGTTTTCCAACCACCTCTTCCCACAGATGTGTCCCATTTGATTTCTGTGTATTCCATCTGTCAGGTCCATGTGTATAGTCATCTTTGATGTTGTTTATAAAAGGTATCTGTAATGAATAAATCATTGGTCTTGCAAAATTCTCTCATGCGATCTCCATCATTGTTTCTGTCACTAAGGCCATATTTCTCACCTACTGATCCTTCCTTTGTTTCCAGCCTTTGCATTTGTTTGGAAAGAAGTTCAGAAAATATTACCGGTTAAGTTCACCTGAAGTCATGGTGGAGTCTGTAGGTCCTAATCCAACATGACTGTGGTATTGTGAAAAAGAGAGGAGACAGGCATAGAGGACAGAAGCCGCTTGAAGACAGAGGCAGGGACGGGAGAAAAGCTGATTTCTGGTGACCACCAGGAGCTGCGAGGGGTGAGGAAGGACTCATCGTTGGAGTGTCACGTCTGTGGGAGTGACAGTCCCCACTGTGCTTGTCTCTCCGCAGCATCTCTGTTCACAGTTCCCGCCACAAAGTCTTCCGAGCTCCAGGCTTGGGGTCTGTCTCCTTCCTCATGCTCACGGACATCTCAACTCAGCCCTCCAGCAGCCCCTGGAATCCACAGCACAGCTGGAAACCAGGGCCCAGAGGGGACAAGCTGCTGGCCTGGTGAGTGCCCACAGTGTGCGATGGGGCTGGGTCCAAAGAGGCCATGCTTGGCATGTTTCTGCCCCCTCCCCAGGACCTGTGTCTCCTCACCGGTACAGGAGAGAAGGAACAGTGAGGCCGGCCTCAGAGGCTGATGTGAAGACTTTGTTCCTCCTCAGCCGTTGGTGGGCATGACAACCAGCAATCCTTCCCCTGCCAGCCTACTCCGCCCACTGAGGGTCTGCCCTTACATGTTTAATCTGTACACATATATGGTTTCTTCACTGCAGTGACAGCTGTACGCCTCTCAACCACAGCAAAGCCTGGAGTAGCGTACGTCCCATCAAAACTCCTTCCCTCTTGTCATCCTCAGCATTTGGAGCAGAATTACTGTCTCTTGGGGCCTGTTCAGGGTATGGTAAGATTTTAGCGGCATCCCTAGCCTCTACACACTAGATACTAGTAGGAACCCCCCCCCAAACCCACTGCTATCAAGTTGATCCTGACTTCTAGTGACCCTATAGGACAGTGTAAAACTGCCCCCCATAGTGTTTTCAAGGTGATCAAGTTTTATGGAAGCAGACAGTTTCATCTGTCCTCTAAGGAGCAGCTGGTGGGTTCGAACCACCAGCCTTCCAGTTAGCAGCCTGATGCTTAATCTATTACTTACCAGTACCTCCTCTACCTCCCTATTCCCCCGCAAAATGTGCCAACCAGAATGTCTCTAGAGGTCGCCAAATCTCTCTTCAACTGGCCCTGAGTGAGAATCGCAGGGTTCGAAGTCTCACTGGACTGTATTTGGAGCAAGAGGGCTTTAGAAAGCATACGTGCACTTAATTCTTCTTGCTCCGAAAAGGGCCAGGTTTCCATAAACGTTAACTGTAATTAGTTACATGAACTTGACTTACAGTTTTTTTCTTGAACCATTCCAGAGCCCTGTTTGCCTGGTCCTTGAAGAACTGTCCCAGAACCCTGTTCCCTCTGGACTTTGCAAGTGTTTCTTTTACTCTTTTTTAAAAACTTACTTTGCATGCAGAACATACATAAATGGAACAGTTTTTGAGTTGTACCATTTGGTGACACTGATGACAATGCTTATTTTGTGAGCTGTCCCCCTCATTAGCGTAACCTCGCTGCCCCCTACAGATCAGCTCTGACCTCCTGAGTTGCTCTTGTCACTTTGATCCCATGTAGATGGTTCTTAGACCAGCACATTGCTCAAGGCATTCATCTTTTCCAGTTAAGTGAAATATTTGTTTGGTTTGAAGATGACTTCAGGGGATATTTTTGACTTAAGGTTTAAAGGTGATCTCAGGACAGTAGTTTCAGAGGTCTGTCTAACCTTCATGGCTCCAGGAAGTCTGAAGTCTATGAGAATTTGAAATTCTGTTTTGTATATCCCCCCTTTTGATAAGGATTCTTCTATGGAAACTTTTACCAACGTGTTCAGTAATGGTAGATGGGCACCATCCACTTCTTCTGGTCTCATGGCAAGTGAAGTAATTGTTCATGGAAGCAATTAGCCACACATTCCATCTCCTCCTCCTGTTTATGACTCTTCTTATTCCTTTGTTGTTCCAGGCAAAAAAAGATGGTGCCATGAGTGGCCACTTACAAGCTTTTAAGATGCCAGGCATTACGTAGGGAACTAGGAGGTAGAACAGAAGCATTAAACATGTAATTACACCAATTAACTAAGATGCCCTATGCCACCATGACCCTGAACCTCCAGATCAAGAAACCAGATCCCATGAGGTGTGTGGTGGTTCATGGGGAACCAATCCCATGAGGTGTGTGGTTGTTCATGGGGAAACCAATCCATGGGGTGTGTGGTTGTTCATAGGAAACAATCCCATGAGGTGTTTGGTTGTTCATGGGGAACCAGTCCCATGAGGTGTGTGGTTGTTCATGGGGAAACCAATCCATGGGGTGTGTGGTTGTTCATAGGAACCAATCCCATGAGGTGTTTGGTTGTTCATGGGGAACCAATCCATGAGGTGTTTGGTTGTTTATGGGGAACCAATCCCATGAGGTGTGTGGTTGTTCATAGGAACCAATCCCATGAGGTGTGTGGTTGTTCATAGGAAACAATCCCATGAGGTGTGTGGTTGTTCGTAGGAACCAATCCCATTAGATGTGTGGTTCATAGGAACCAATCCCATGAGGTGCTTGGTTGTTCATAGGAACCAATCCCATGAGGTGTGTGGTTGTTCGTAGGAACCAATCCCATGAGGTGTGTGGTTCATAGGAACCAATCCCATGAGGTGTGTGGTTCATAGGAACCAATCCCATGAGGTGTTTGGTTGTTCATGGGGAATCAATCCCATGAGGTGTGTGGTTGTTCATGAGGAACCAGTCTCATGAGGTGTGTGGTTGTTCATAGGAACCAATCCCATGAGGTATGTGGTTGTTCATAGGAACCAATCCCATTAGATGTGTGGTTCATAGGAACCAATCCCATGAGGTGCTTGGTTGTTCATAGGAACCAATCCCATGAAATGTGTGGTTCATAGGAACCAATCCCATGAGGTGTTTGGTTGTTCATGGGGAACCAATCCCATGAGGTGTGTGGTTTTCCCTGCACTGTTTTAAACCCCCTTTTCCCCTCCCACCTGCCCTGAGTAACCACTAGCAAACTTTGGCCTCTATACATTTGCCCTTTTTTTGGGTCACTTTATATGTGAGGACATACATGTTCGTCCTTTTGTGACTGACTTCTTTGCTCCATGTTAATGTCTTCAAGCTTCACTCATACCGGAGCATGTACCAAGGCGTCATTTCTCAGACTGGCTGAGTAGTATCGAGTGCACACTTTGTGTAGCCATTCATCTGTGGGTCATTGTAAATGGTACCACAGTGGACTTTGGTGGACAATTGTCTGTTTGAGTCTCTGCCTTCAAGTCTTTTGGGTCCATAACTCAGAGGGGATTTGTTGGATCGTATATATGATAATTCTGGTTTTTAGTTTTTTGAGCAACTGCTACACTGTTTTCCACAACAGCATTACCATTTTGCATTCCTACCCGCAATGGATAAGGGTTCAATTTCCCCACATCCTCACCAACATTTTTCTATTTCTTCCATCCCAGGTATCCTAGTGGGAGTGCAGTGGCATCCCAGTGTGGTTCTGATGTGTGTATCTCAGATGTCTTAACGGCACTGGGCCTCTGTTCTTGTATTTGTGAATATCGTCTTTGGTGAAAGGTTTTTGTAAGACCTTCACCTGTTTTATGGTGGGGAGTCCTGCTGTGGTGCTGTAGGGTAAGAGCTGAACCGCAACATCAGTTTGAACCACAGGATCTGCTGTTAGAACTCACCAGCCACTTCTTGGAGACAACGCTTACCGGCAACAGTAATTTGTCTCTAGGTTGTTAAGCGGCCCAAGTTTGCTACTTGTGCTCTTCAGGGGCCGGGAACCGGTTGCTATCGAGTCCAAGTTGCCTCCTGTTACCACCTTGTGCGTCAGAGCACAGCTGTGCTCCATAGCTGATATTTCAGAAGGAGATCGCCAGGCCTTTCTTCCTGGTTGGACTTGAACCTCCAACTTGTCAGTTAGCAGCTGGGTACATTAATGATTTGTACCACCCAGGGAGTCCCAAGGAGTTGCAAAATGAGATTTCCTGTAGGCAGCCCTTTGCTCGACCTCCTGTCCCTTCACAGAATTAATTTCCTGAAAAAGAAAAATCAATACCCATCCCTTTTGGCCTCAATATTAAAGCCTTCTGCAGGGCTTGAATGGCAGGCTGTAAATGGGTGTGTGTATATGGGGGGGTGGTGATGTGACCTATGATTTGGGGGGCGGGAGGCCTGGTGGAGGGGTGAAAGCCCAGCCGGTGCCCTGCAGTCCTGGGCCCCCTGCCCCCAGCCTGCCCCATACCAGGCTGTCAGTGAGGAGACAGGACACACACTGGCCCCAGTAGCCACTTAACTCCTGCCATTTGCATAAAGCACTGAATGAAATTCTCCTGGCTTCCCTCACCAGGACAGACTGCGGCAGCTCCAGATGAGCTATTGATGGGCCCGTTTTTTTCCAGCATGACTTGCATATGATAATTAAGAGATAATGTCATTGGAATAGAACGTTGTCACCGGGTAATGGTCTCCCGTTGCTTCCGAAATGTCAAGGCAAAGGCACCGCATTTATCAAAAATAAATGTTGGCAGGAAGACGCGACGTTTGTTTTCACAGCGGGGACATCATTCTTGGGACAACAACATAGCAATGTCATCATCCCTCTCCCCGCTGAGAGATGGGTGCCAAAGGACACTGGGGTCTCACCGGTGGGAGGGGGCCCGAACTGGCTCCCGATATCACTGTCAGGCCAGGTGGCAATGCATTAATGGGGTTGGCAGGAGACACATTCACTCCGCACTGATGTGCTGAGGGTGGCCCATGGGGGTATTCTGGCCTCTGATTGGGTGTGGAGAGGGTGGACGTTTGGCAGAAGGCCTGCTTTCTGCTGCTCTCTGGTCCCCAGTGAGCCGTGTTAATGATGGAGTGGTATAACCTTAGACAATGTGGGTTTCCACATCGCTGCCCAAGAGGGCAGCACTCACAAAGGCAGCAGAGGCAGCCCCACGACTTCCAGGGGTGGGATGGGCCCACCACGCCGGGCAGCCCTCCCATCAAGCCTCAGTGCATGCCAACCCAGAGTGGTCACTCCACATGTTCTGGAGCCCAGAGCTCCCGGCAGACATGGAGTCCCAGCTCTGAGCAGGGTTGGCTTCCAGCAGACTGTCTGAACTAACAGAGCCTTTTCCCTTGTTCTGTCCACCTGTTATACCCTTCCCAACTGCCACCAACAGACACACAGTTTCAGTCTGGACAATGCCTCCTCCAGGAAGGCTCCCCTGTTCTCTAGAGCCATGGGGTGCTGTCTGCCTAGCCTCTTCTGCCATGGCCACTGTACAAGGGTGCTTCACAGCACTGACCGTCTGCCCTCCCCTGACCTGCTGGCCTGTCTCTCCCTAGAGACACCCTCAGTATACGTATGTCTGTCTTGAGTGAGTAAACGGAGTGAATGTTTGTCTCAGTTATCTATTGGCAAAAGAAAGTCCCATAACAAATGACCCCATGCGTCAGTAAACCTCCAACAGCAGGGCATTATTGGGTTCACGAGTGCAGATCAGTTCAGACCAGGCTTGGCTGAGCACTTCTTGAGTGTCAGCTGGGCTCCCTCGTATGTCTGAGGGGTGGCTGCTGCTAGCTGATGTGGGCCGGCCTCAGCCGAGAGTGCTGGGCCCCCTCCAGCAGGTTTGCCTCGACAGGAGCTGAGGTGTCAGCAGAGGGACAAGATGGCAAGCAGAGATCTGCAAGAGCTCATCAAGCCTCAGCTGGGAGCTGGTACATCCCCACTTTGGCTGCAGTCATGGCCAAAGGCAGGCACAAGACCACTTCAGAGTCAAGGGGTGGGACGTATACTTGTCCTCCTTTGGGAGAAGAATTGCATACTACTTGAGAGGTTCACGAGTCAGCGCTTAGTCCCTACACTAGTTCAGTGGGCCCCACAAAGCGCCGTGTCTGTGTGACTGGGAGTGAGTGGTCTGGGTTAACCCAACAGGAACACCTCCAACGGAGCAGCAACTAACTGGGCAAGCTCCGGGGTCAGGCCGCTTGTCTTGAATACCAAGTCTGCTGCTTGCTAATCGTGTCTTCTCTGTCACGTCGCCCTCTCTGAGCCTCACTATTCTCTGAAATGGGAGTAATAAGAGTATCTGTTGTTGGTATGCTGTTATAGGATAAGCACTTGACCACAAGGTCAGTGTGAACTGTGGTTCAAACCCACCCGCCTCTCCTTGGAAACTACACAGGGTTGCTATGGATCAGAACTGACTCGACGGCACTTATCAGCTATAACACTCATAGAGGGTAAAGCTTACTGGAGTCAGGTGTTTAGACAGGGTCTGGCATGTGGTAAGCACTCAGTAACAGCCCAGAAGAGCCCTGGCAGCCTCCTGGGTTGCCCAATGAGCTGCTCACTTAAAGACCAGCAGTTTGAACCCACCAGCTGCTCTGAGGGACGAAGATGAGGCTGTCTGCTCCCATAAAGAACCTCAGAAGCCCAAGGGACAGTTGGAGTCTGTCGTGTGAGGTGTCTGTGAGTCGGAATCCACTTGATGGCGCAAGGCTTTGGTGGTGGCTTGCACAAAGGCCTGTCTGGTGGTCTGTGCTGCCCACCCCGCTAAGAAGGAACCAACACATTGTGATGATGGGTGATGCTGTGGGTTGAACTGCATCCCCCCAACGCTGTATCAGGTCCTCACCCTTGTGCTTGTGAGTGTGACCTCGTCTGCAGATGTACTCAGTTAACACAGGGTCTATGACGGGACAGCAGACACACATAGAACCACACTATACAGAGACATCACGAGACGATGGGCGTGACGATGGAGCGACAGTCAGTCAAGACATGCCAGGTGCTGCCCGACACGTGACAAGACCAGGAAGGGTCATCTCCAGAGCTGTCAGAGAAAGCATGGTCAGTTGTTGTTGTTAAGTACCGTGGTGTCGGTTCCGACTCATAGCGACCCTGTACAGGGTTTCCGAGGCTGTAAATCTTTACAGGAGCAGAAAGCCTCATCTTTCTCCCGTGGAATGGCTGGTAATTTAGAACTGCCGACCTTGAGGTTAGCAGCCTGATTCGTAACCACTATACTACCAGAGCTCCTTACCTCAATTAGAATGGCTGACCCCGTAACTATTAGCTGTTCCATGAGAGAAAGATGAGGCTTTCTGCTCCTGTAAAGACTTACAGTGTCGGAAACTGAATGGAGGGATGCTGTGAGTTGGAACCGACTCCACGCCACGCCACCCACTCACCCACCCAGGCCTATGAGTCGGTGCATTCCTGTTCTTTGTTGTTGTTAAGTGCTATCCAGTCGGTTCCGACTTATAGAGACCTTGTATAGGGTTTCCAAGGAGCAGCTAGTGGGTTTGAACTGTCAACCAAGCCGTTAGTAGTCCAGAGCGTATCCTACAGCACCATACTGGGACTCTGCTCTTTGTTGTTGTTAAGTGCCGTTGAATCAGTTCTGACTCATAGCGACCCTACATAGGGTTTCTGAGGAGCAGCTGGTGGATTTGAACCGCCGACCTTGCAGTTAGCATTCCAGAGCTTATCTTACAATGCCACACCACGACTTTTGCTTTTTAGTGCCCCTGCTTCTCAGCAACCCTATACAGGGTCGCTGTGGGTCGGAGCTGACTCGATGGCACGTACCAACAACAAACCCAACCCAGGAGTCCTGGTATGGGGCTGCAGGTTAATGCACTGGACTGCAAAGTCAATTTGAACCTAAAGGTCTGTGGTTCAAGCTCACTAGCTTCTCCTTGGAAACCCTATACAGGGTCACTTTGGGTCAGAACCGACTTGATGGCACTTAACAACAACAACAAACCCAACCCATCCCAGTACTGTTGAGTTGGTTCCAACTTAGAGTGGCCCACAGAATTTCCTAGACACCATCTTTAGGGATGCACCACCGGGGCCCCATAGAGCCCCCTTGTGGCAGTTTGTTATGGCAGCCCTGGGTGAAGATAGCACCTGCGTGGTGGCTTTCCTTGTCTATCAGGACAAATCCAGTTCCTGTTTGCTGGCAGCTGAGGCACAGCCCCCCTCCCCACCTCTGGTGGCCTAGTGGTAGGGGGGCGGGTTAGAGCTTGGCACCCTTCCCAGATGGCAGGTTCCTGATTCAGGGCTGTCCCTGACCAGGCTGCCTCCTATCTTCCCAAGCAGAGTGTAGTTTCAGCCACCACAGGAAGAGAGAAATGTGCTTGCAAAATAGAGGAACATTGGGTTCTTTGGGGCCGGGCCTGGAGAAGGGGGGAGGTTTTTGTGCTGAAGTGTGTAGCATGGGGGCAGCTTCCCTGTCTGCTTGCCCACTCTCCAGCGGGTGGCAGAGCTCAGCTGCCAGTGGGAGGAATGGCTATGCTGGGCCCAGATGGACATGGGGGAAGGGTAGCCCCCACCCCCAGTGAAGGGGAGGGACAGGGGAGCTCCATGACTTTGCTGTTTTCAAGGAGGGGAGGAAGGGCCAGGCACAGGACCACTTCCTTCTTGTCCAGAGGGATCTGGTCCAGTACAATCAAACCTACAGTTTCCTGAGTACAGAGGGGATCTGAGTCTCTGCACCGGAGTCGGGGGACATGGAGCCAATGCCAGGTGGTCTGTCCCCAAGTATGAAGACCCTCCCCATAGACTGTCCCCTGACTCTACTTTATCTGGGGACAGAGGTGGGCATTCACCCACCCTGGAGATCTAAGGGCCAGGGTTGTTGGTGTTTGTCACTGTCTAGTTGGCCCCTCCAACTCATGAGGACTTTGGGCACAATGGCTAGCCCTGAGCCATCCCCAGGATTGGAGGCAAATCAGACTGTTGTGATCCAAAGTTTTCACTGGGTGATATTCAGAAGCAGATTGTTGGCCTTTTCCCCCCTGTTGTTGAGTGTTGTTGTGTTGATTCTGACCTATGGCAACCCAGTGTAGGGTTTCTGAGGGGCAGCTGGTGAACTTGAACTGTTGGCCTTGTAGTTCAGATGGCTTTGCAGTCTGGTGCATTAGCCCACAGCGCCACCCTAGGACACTCTGATGAGACCAAACCAGCTCAGCATCAAAGCAATACATAGCCTCCACTGTCAGCGAGATGGTGACTACACAAGAACAGCATTGGATGGGAACCGAACCTGGGCATTCCAGATGGAAGACAGACTAGGAAGAAAGGCCTGGTGATCTACTGCCAAAAATCAGTTAATCAAGTGCTATGGATTCAACAGTCTAGTCTGCATCCTAGCAAAGGGACTACAGTGCCTGTGGTCAGCATGAAGGCAGCTAACAACAACAAGCCCTAGGAAGGGACCCTAGACGCTGGACAGACAGAACAACAAGTGTGCAGTCCTGACCTCTGGGGCCCCAAGGAAGACCCCTAGCAGCTCAGTGTTCCTGGCTGAGGTCCCTGGGGGCCAAGGCTGCTCCAAGCGTCCCCCTGCTCTGACATTCTCTTGGGAGCTCTGCACGGCTCTTGGAAGATTCGATGTGATTTATTCCTGGCGTCTGCACTGGCACTCGCCGCGAGGTGCTTTGCAGCGGAACAGTAAGTTACAGGCCCATTCATCTTGTTGGCGGCTCCTGATAAAACGAGCAGCCTGAGCAGACAGGGCCTTTAACGAACGTTATCAGGGCTGTTCATTTAGAAACCAGGAGACCTTGAAATGGGCTTTAATTGAAGGGGTTAGCAGTGAGGGGCTTGGCTGGGTTCGTCCAGACACCCCCAGCCCCGGGAAGGTCACAGTCACCGGCACTCTCAGCTTTGAGTCTTCTCTGTGCCTGTCCTCTGGGTTTGCTTTGGGCAAGCCGTGGGGGCCTCTGAGAACTGCTCAGTTAGGTTACAGTAACAAACACCTCCAAAATCCCAGTGGTTTTAAGACAGGGAAATTTCAGGTCTCACTCATGCCCACCAAGGGCTGGCTGGGGGGGTCTGCTTACTGTATTCTTACTCTGAGACTCCACTGATCCAATGATGGGGCATCTGCTGTATATAATGTATATAATGTCACTGGGCATGAGGTTCTTAAAACTGTCTCTCAGAAGCAAGGCACATCATTTCTGCCCTCATCTCATTGGTCCAGGCAAGTCACCTGCTGTTCTGGACTTCTAGGGGTGTTCAGGACAGAGGGAGAAACCATGCCCTGCACCTTGTCAGCTGGGAACGCAGAGCATGATTACTTACTGAGGAGAGCATCTGCTGAGCCCGCTCAGACTCCTCTTCCCTCCCTACCTTTCCTTGTTACCCAGTCGTGAGCCTCTGTGCCCACCTCTGGGCATTGATTGAACCAGACAGACTGGCATTCAAAGAATCATGGATTGTCTCCATGTGCAAGATCCAAGCCCAGCCCAGAGAGGGCTCCAGGACGCTCAGCATCTAGAACCGTTCCTGGCAGGCACCAGGCATTCCGGCACAATCTGGTGCAGTTGTGAAATGGCTTGTTCATCATTTGTGTTTCTGTGCCTTGGAATGTTCCCTCCGATCATTCCCAAACCAGTACCCAGCCCTCTGTTACCTTCTTGATTTTTTTTTTTTAAATGCCAGACAGAAAGTAGAAGTTTCTGGAAGATGGCACAGATAACTTCTGGGAGGAAGGTCGTTCACCTCTCTGCTGTTTGTGAAAACCCAATGTTTTAGTCTGTTAGTCAGGGTTATAGGTTCAGCTGCGAGTCCTTGGGTGATGCAAACGGAGTATGAGCTCAGCGGGCCAACAAAAAATGGGAGGTTCAAGTCTAACCAGAGGCCCCCCAGAAGAAACCCCTGACAATCGACTTCTGAAAAATCAACTGCTGGCAACCCTTTGTAGCCTGGATCACTGTGACTTTCCAGACCAAGACCTCACTGGGATTCCCTCCCACCAGAGACACATCATGTTCAGGGTTCATACAGCCACTCCAAGCCTGGCTGACTGCTGTTGTTAAGTGCCGTCGAGTCGGTTCCAACCCATAGCGATCCTGTATAGGGTTTCCGAGGAGCAGCTGGTGAGCTTGAACCACCGACCTTGCAGTTCAAACGGCTTTGCAGTCTGGCGCATTAACCCACAATGCCACACCAGGATGCCAAGCCTGGCTGACTAGAGCTGCCCTTTTTCTTGAAGTAGGTCCCAAAAATGAGGTCACAGTAGAGGTGGCCTTCAAACCTGACTCGCCTCCTCCAGGAAGCCCTCCATGCCCACTGTAGCTCTTCAGCTCCTACAGAACTAGGCTGTGCACCTTTTCACCCCTCCCCTCCCTCAGTGCCGGCCTGCTAAGGGTCAGGTTGCTGATCTGCATGTGGAGATGGCAGGCTCAGAACCCTGTGGGGTGGTCCTACTCGGTCCTGTGGGGTCACAGTGAGTTGGAATGGACTCGAAATCAGTGGGCGTGGTTTGGATTTTTCATAGGTGCTCATATGGACCCAGGGGCCGCAGCTCTGCTAGGCTGCCTGTAGCATTTTCTCACGTTACTTCTCCTGGGTTAGCCAGCCTGGGCAGCAGCTCCAGATCTCGTTCAGTCCAGGCCAAGGAATGTTACGGCGGCAGGGGGTGGGCTGGGGGAGGGAGTGGCGCTCTTGGCAGCCGTGACAAATAGAAAACAGACTGTGTTTCCCTTTGTTTCCACCCATGGCCGGCCGGCTAGGGAAGGATGCACCGGAACCCAATTACTGACTTACAATGGATGTGCTATTGTGCAACAAGCAAGGTCAGGCCCGGGGCGCGGTGTTCTGCACCCCTCCACAGGCCTGGCCAACCCAGCTTCCTTCAGTCTCTGCAGCCAGTCCCGCCCCTGACTGTTAAGACCTAGCACCCTCCTGAGACTGCAGACAGAACCGTTCTGACCCCATTCATCCGTCTCTCTATCTCTTTATCTGTATCCGGCTTTGTTGCATTTTTTGCTTTATTGTACTTCACAGATATTGCATTGTTTGTGTTTGTTTTGTTTTTAATACAAACTAAAGGTTGTGGCAAACTTATGTCAAGCAAGTCTTCTGGTGCCTTTTTCCCAAGCACGTGCTCACTTCGAATTTCTGTGCCCCATTTTGGTGACTCTCACCAGATTTCAAATGTTTCCATCATGCTGTATTGCATAGTTCACAGACCACAATGTAGTGTCAGCACCATTGTTAGTGCGTTGGGACACCGAACAATGTGTGTGGCCCACTTTATTACAGCAGGTGCTTTGTTGCAGTGGTCTGAAACCTAACTCATGATATCGCTGCGCTCTGCCTCTACCTGTCTCAGTCTCTCTCTCTTGTTAGTGTTCTGGAGATGCTAGAGTAGCCAGGCAGTGTGGCTACCGCTGAGATCCATTCATTCAGACATACTTGTTGAGTACCTACTACGTGTAGGCACTGAGGAACTATCCATTCATTTGCCAACTGTCTGTGGAGTACCAGCTTTGTACATTCTAGGTGCCAGGACTGCGTTCACTCATTCACCTAGTGATTAGGTTCACCAACCGTGTGTTAGGCGCAGTGAGCAAGACAGACTTGACCCACCCACCCCCAAGACTCAATTTCCAGCCAAGCAATTCACAGATCCCCACAAGGATCAGTAACACCAGTGAAGTATGTACACCTTAGAATAATCGATTTGAGATCAGAAGGGCACCATTCAGAGGGTTAGGGAAGGAGGAGGAATGGAAACAGGAAACCCAGGGAGGAAGTGGGGATGAGTGATGTTACATTGTGGGGATGGCAATCAATGAGTTGAAACCAAATGCTTACAAAGTGTTGAATGCAAAACTGATGATCTGCTCTGTGAACCTTCACCCATCTCACCATGAAAAGTTTCAAAAAAGACAGACTTGACTTCTGCCCCACGTCTAGTGGGGAGCAGCCCCTGACCAACAATTCAGTTTGATGGACTTTCTTGGGCATTGGCTACGTGCCAGGTTCCTAGGCCCTTGAGGAACAGGATGAGAGATGTGTGTCGGTCTGCAGTGTGGGTAGCAGGGTTACAAATCAGACCCTAGTTAAAATAGGAATGCTGCTTCTGTCATGAACCTCCAGCAACCTCACCCTATTCAGCTGCAAACTGGGGTGAGAGTGAGACTTCAGAGACATGGCTCTGAGAAGTGTCAGCTTGCTTTGGTAAGGGAGAGCTGTGGCTTTCGACTCCTCTTCCTGAGAACTGCCCCCTGATCTTGTTGGCAGAAACCATTCTCTTGCACTTGGGGTTCAGTAGGGACTGGCTCCTCCTACCCTGGTCCTGGAGGAACACATGACCAAGGCCTAGCCAATCCCATCCTCTGACCACAGCCATTAGCTCAGAGAGGGGCACATGGTCCTGGCCATGTCATTAAGCACACTGGGTAGAGACACCTTCTCTGCCAGGGTTGGAAGTAGATGTGAGGTGGGAGGTGGTCCTGAGCTGCTGGGGCCATTTTACCACCCGAGAATGAAACCACCCCAGGAGAAATGGAGGGAATGGATCCCTATGATGCCATTGGTGAGCCCCTGGGGCCCGCTGTCCCTGAAGTTGGAACACTTGGACTTTTCCCGTGATGTGAACCTATACATTCTCTCTGTTGCCTTAGCCACTTTAACTTGGGATTTTTATCATTTGTAACCAGGAACCCTGATTGATAAATAAGCCTTAGCCTCTCCCCTCATTTCATGGAACGGAAATCCCACTCTCCCACACCTGGAGCAGGGAAAATGAATCCCCTGACTTTCTAAAAGGTGGATGAGAAACGGATATGCAGAGAGAGTTCGCCAGGGCACCTTCCTCTCGGGCACACTAGGACATTCATTCTCTCGCCTGCCCCCACCTCGCCTCACTGAGCTGGGGCAGAAATCACTTAACCTTTTTCTGCATCTCTGCGATGAAAGATTCACGACAGACAGAGCTTGGCCTCATAAGCAGAAATGGAAAATCTTGACTAGTCCGTCCCTTCTATCTGTGTTTCTCAGCTGGCCCCAGGCCAGAACAGAGTTGGGAGCTAAATCTCTGGAAGTCACGTTTTCTGTGAAGAGCAGGGTAGTGAATATTTTAGGCTATGGGTGTAAAGGACACTGTTGGCTGTAGTTAGTGCTGTCCAATTGGTTCCAACTCATAGAGGCCCTGTTTAGGGTTTCCAAAGAGAGCCTAGTACGTTTGAACTTCTGATCTTGCGGCTAGCAGTCCGGTGCTTACCCTGCGGTGCCACACCAGGACTCCTGCCTTACTGTTTCTCACTATCATGCATAAATCCCTTGACCCACAACCCTTTAAAAATGTCAAAAGCATTCTTAGCTCACAGACTTGACTTGCTCCAAAGCTGGTCATAGGCCAGACTGTGATGACTGTTGGTGTGGGTCTGTAGGATAAGCATGGACTGCTTGCTAACTGCAGGTTGGTGGTTCAAACCCACAAGTCAATCCTCGGAAACCCTATACAGGGTCACTATGAGTCAGAACCAGTTTCACAGCACTTAACAATATTAGTTTACTGCCCTCTGGATTAGAGTCTAGTAACAGGGACCCCGTATTTCTTGTTTGTTTTTAATGGTGGTTATGCACCTTGGGATTGGTTTCACCTCAACAACCCTGCATAGAGTTTCCGAGGTCTTTATGGGAGCAGAGAGCCTCATTTTTCTCCTGCAGAACAGCTGGTGGTTTCAAACAGCTGACCTTGAGGTTAACAGCCCAACTCATAACCACTATGATACCAGAGCTTCTTTTGTTTTAAATGTTGTTGTCAAATGCCATCGAGTTGGTTCCAACCCATGGCGATCCTGTGTAGGATTTCCAAGGAGCAATTGGTGAGCTTGAACCACTGACCTTGTGTTTCAAAGTGACTTTGCAGTCCAGCGCATTAGCCCAGGGCGCCACACCAGGACTCCCTTTGTTTTTAATGTTGGTAAGTGCTGTCAAGGAGCAGCTGGTGAGCTTGAACCACCGATTTTGCAGTTTAAACAATTTTGCAGTGTGATGCATTTTAGAACAGCTTTGTTGTTGTTGTTGTTGTTAAGTGCCGTCGAGTCGGTTCCGACCCAGAACAGCTTTAGGTTTACAAAATATCCCTGGTGGCACAGTGAGCTAAGTGCTGGCCTGTTCATTGCAGGGTCAGCAGCTTGAATCTACTCTAGCTGTTCCAGGGGAGAGATGACAAAATGATTCTCATAAAGATGTACAGTTTTGAAAAACCTATGAATTTGGAATCGACTGTGTGGCAGTAGGATTTTTGGGAAGGTCTGTAAACAACTGTGTAAGTCCTGGATTGGTGCTGTAGGGTGAGCACAGGACTGCTAACCACAAGGTTGACAGTTCAAAACCCACCAGATGCTCTCGGAAACCATATACAAAGTCGCTGAGATTTGGAACTGACTGGTTGGCACATAACAACAACGTAGCCACTTGTGCAGGAAGGACAGAGACTTCCCAACTCCGCTGTCCTCTTGTCGGTTCATTTTCCTCTTAGCAACTTCCGTTCTTGTGTAAAAGCTCCTTAATGCGCTCTTTTCCATTCTGTTTTCTTCTCTCTCATCTTCTCTTCCCTCTTTTCTCATTCCTGGAGCAAAACCCTTATTCCCCCACACCCAGGGAATGTCTTGGAAATTCTAATATTTTGGTGTTAAAACTACACTGGGAAGTGGCTCTGCCTCTCTCTGGGGCACTGAGCACTTGTGATCATAGATGGTTAATTGTTTTGTTACTTTGTAGTTATCTGTGCCCCTCCCTGAAGAAGGAAAGCCCTGGGGACCCAGGGGCTGGTTTCAGCCAGATTCTGCTGCAGGGCAGGGTGAGAATCTGCAGTGAATTTGACATGGTGCAGACATGCATGCACCTGGCAGCTGTGAGGGCGGAGCCAGGTGGCTGGGGGTCTGGAGTTCCTTCTGCCTCTGTCCATGATCCTGGGCCTCTTTACCACAGAGCGGGCAACCATGGAAGAGCAGGAGTAAGTCAGCTCCCCATCCCTGGAGCCGTGTATGCTGGAATGGTGCTGTACCGGTTCTGTGGTCCACTGGAGCAAACACCCAGCTCCCCGGCTTGCTGAGGACCTGCCCTTCATTCCCTGAGGTGCAGATTTGGCCTCTGGGATCTGAGCAGATTGGAGCCACCCTGGATCTTGCCTGCACTTGTTAGGTGGAAGCTGAGAGGTGTACATTCTGAAGTTGCTCTGAGGCCAGCTCTCTGGGGAACCCTGGGTGGGACTTGGAAATCGCTGGAGCTATTCCTGTAGCTGCT
>NW_006408596.1:225876-236023 GCF_000296735.1 Chrysochloris asiatica
AGACGCTCCCAGCCTCCCCACCCTTCCTGTAATCTACAGACTCCCCTCGGGCACTCTGCCTGCTCCTGCAGGATCACCCAGGTGCTTCCCCGACAGGTGTGGACTCCTCAGGGACACCCAGCAGAGCCCCACCCCCATGGCCCATATTCACCTGGTTCCCCCTAGGACCTCTGTCCCATTATCTGTTGTGTGTTTGTCCTGATGAGGTGTGGGAGGGAGGTGCCTGAGGTTGTGAAGTATTTATAGCCTTACCTTTTTTGCCTGGCCCTTCTTGGGGTAGCCTGACACTGACCCCTGATATACAGAAGGACTTGAGACCCTCCCTCCCCGACAATGCCAGCTCTAAGATCCCTTGTCAGAGCCCCAATCAAAGGCAGGGGCTCAGATATACCTTTATCGCCTGCACTTCACAAATGAGAAACCAAGGCACAAAGAAATGAAGTGTCCAAGGTCACTCAGCAGGATAGCACACTCGTTTATTTATGCATTGATACATCCATGCACCCACCGATGCTGACTGGATCAGGTGAAAAAGGTAGCCCTGTCCTCTTGGAGCCCAGGGGTCTGATGGGGTTGTAGGTCACAGGTGGGGTGCTTCACTAAACCAGGACTACAGGATAGTGTTCCCCAAGGACCGGGTCTGTTCCGAGTCCCAGATTGGCATATAACTCACTGGTTACACTCTAGCCACTAGAGATACCTGTGCCCTCTCCACATCCTGAGTCAGTTCTACATTGTGGTGGGGCCTCGGTTCACCTGCCTCGTCATTTTGGGTAAAGATTAAGGTTCTATTGCCCCGTAGCTGGAGAAGATACAGGCAGCTGTTACAACGAAATGTGCAAAGTCCTAGATTTAGAAGACCAGAAGCAAAGAACATGCTTGGCACTTCTCAAGGTGAAAAAAATTCAAGCCTCAGGATGCAATATTGAGTGATTCTATGGGCAGGAGGCATCAAAAGAAGATGGAAGGGTTTACATAGAGTCACTGTACCAAAAAGAATTGGTCAGTGCTCAGTCATTTCAAGGGGTAGTGTATGACCAAGAACCAGTGGTACTGAAGGAAGAAGTCCAAGCTGCACTGAAGGCGTCGGTGAAAAACAAGGCTCCAGGGATTGACAGAACACAGATTGAAATCATTCACCAAATAGATCTATAATGCTAGAGATACTCACCCACTCCTTGTGCATGACATTTGGAAGCTAGCTACCTGGCCAACTGATTGGAAGAAATCCATATTTGTATAGGAGTCGTTGAACAATATCTTCAATATCACATGAAAGTAAAATTTAGCTGAAGAGAATTCAAAAACAATTGCAGCAGTACATTGACAGGGAACTGCCAAAAACTCAAGGAGGATTCAGAGGAGAACATGGAGCAAGCGACATCAGATGGATCTTCGCTGAAAGCAGAGAATACCAGAAAGATGTTTACTTGTGTTTTATTGGCTATGAAGACATTTGACTCTGTGGAGCTTAACAAACTGGCTAACATTGTAAAGAATGGGAATTGCGGAACACTTCATTTGTATTCACGAGGAGGTACCTGTACATGGACCACGCACGAGGCAGTTGTTCAATCAAAACAAGGGGATAATGAATGTTTAAAATCATGAAAGGTGTGTGCTGGAGTTGTATCCTTTCAGCATACTTATTCAATCTGTATGCTAAACTATGTGTGGAATTATGTAGAAGACTATGACATCAGATTTGGAGGAAAGCTCATTAACAACCTGTGATACACAGATGACTCAACCCTGCATTCTGGAAGTGAAGAGACTTGAAATAATCAAAATGAAGATCAAAGACTAGAGCCTTCAGCACTGTGATGTCACAACTGGGGCAGTAAATAACCTGAGAAACAGAAAAGACTAAAGTTGTCAAAGACTTCGTTTTGCTTGGACCCACAATCAACACTCATGGAAGCAGCAGTCAAGAAATAAAACGATGTATAGCATTAGGCAAATCTGCCGCACATGACCTCCTCAAAGTGTTCAAGAGCAAAGATGTCAGTTTGACGACTAAGGTTTGCCCCATAGGCATCTGAAAGTTGGACAATGAATAAAGAAGACTGCAGAAGAATAGATGCATTTGAGTCATGGTGTTAGAAAATACTGAAAGTAGCATGGACAGCCAGAGGAACAAACAAATCTGTCTTGGAAGAGGTACAGCCAGAGTTCTCCTTGGAAGCAAGGAGTCTTTGTCTCTCGTACTTTGGACATGTGGTCAGGAGGGACCAGTACTTGGAGACGGACATCATACTTGGTAAAGTGGAGAGTCAATGAGAAAAAGGAAGACACCCAACTAAATGGATTGACACAGTGACAGCAATGGGCTCACACAACAACAACAACAACAACAATAGAAAATTACAGAGTCCTGTACGTGCGATGAGCGGGATCCACCATCTTAATTATTTGTATTGATATTAATAGAATAAACGAATGCCAAATGAGATTTCAGCTCAGCTTTTGAGCTTCAGTGGAAGACAGAAGCCAGGCAGAGGTAAGAAGATACAGTGAATAGTGTACCTGGTAGAAGGAATAGCACCTGTAAAGGACTGCATTCTTTTTTTTAAAAAATTTTTTATTGTGAATTATGTGATAGTTTACATGGGAGAACATTAGTTTTACATTCATCCTATCGTATATCGTCTCATTGCCATGGTTACAATCCCCTCCATGCATCATCAACCAACCAAGGGGTATGGTATATCTTACAAGCCTGTATCCCCCTTCTCCCCTCGTTATCAGCACACAGCCCCTCTCCCTCTCTGGGTCTAAAGTCTCCAGCCACGCATCTCTCCACGTTATCATCTCTGCCTCCATCTCAGGCATCATTGCTTCTCTGGGTAGGGTCCCGCTCTCTGCTCTTCTGCCTTCATGGTCCCAGGAACCTCTGCTCCTAAATTCCAAAGTTAAAGGGACTGTATTCTTGCTGCACCTAAACTAAATGCTTGAAGAACTGAGAACAGGGATCCTCACAGACCTGGCAGAACTGTACCCTGCCCTGTGGTATTTGCAGTGGGAACAGGCAGGAGGGGACACAAACAAGGACAGGGCAGCCTCCCCCAGATCAGTTCTCAGGCCTGTAGTGGGAACAGACCCCACAGGAGCTCTGTGACTGCGGTAATGGCTCAGGTCTGGGAGATCGTCCTCCTCCACCTTCTCTCCTCATCCCATGGAAGCGGCCCTCCTTGCAGGGCTGTGGGGTGGGGGCTGGGTTCTACAGGACCACTGAGCCCCGCAGTGTTGCTCCAGGAGAGCGGCGCTTCCTGGCCAGAAATGACTCCGATAAATCACTTGGCAGAGGCTCCAGCTGCCACTGGGGATTAATTTGGAAGTGCTGGCTCAGGACGGCTGCCCACCAAGGTCAGTCCTTCATGTGCCTTCTGTCTGGGTCACTGGGAGGAAACTGTGGCCTACAGAGGGGATGAACCGACCTGTGATTTGCCTCTTTGGCTTCTGCTATGCTTTTGTGGTAGCGATGACTGGGAAGGGAGGGCATGTCTTCAGTCGTTTAAGCCGCAGGTTGTTATTCAGTTAATAATTGTTTGCTCAGGTCCTACTGTGTTTCAGGCACTGCAGTGGAGAATTTAAAATGTATGTCTTCCTCCGGCTGTCAAAGAATGTCCGTCTCGTATGGAGGAGATGTGCAGGCGTGACTGATTCATGATGACCCCATGCACAGTGAAACGGAATGCTGCCTTGCGCTGTACTCGCCCGTGATCAGTGTGGATCAGACCTCTGTGATCCTTACTCTTTTCACTGCTAGTTATCAGAAGAGGATCTCCAGGCCTTTCTTCATAGTTTGTTTCAGCTTCTCTGAAGCCTCTTCAGCGTCATAGCAACACACAAGCTTCCCCTGACACATAGGCAGTAACTGCACATGAGGGGCACTGACCAGGAATCGAACTGGGTTCTCCTGCTTGGAAGGTCGAAATTCTACCACCCAAGCTGGTGATCATTCATTGTGAAATCTTTGTAGGTTGGGAGTTGTGTTGCAGACTTTCTGTTTGCTACTGGTTATAAAACAAAACCCGACAACTAGCTATCACACTGACTTAGGCAGAAAAAGAGAAAGAACTTAATTGTCATGTAACTGAAAACTTAAGTAGATTGCTTCAGGTACAGTTTGATCCAGGGGCTAAAAGCAATTACCAGCATTTAGTTTCTCTCCATCTCAGCACTCTGTCTTCTGTGGTTTTGACTGCTGTGGTTGTTGGTTGAGTAACGAACGGCCCCCAAACATGCCCGTGCCCCTATCTCAGGGAACCTGTGAAGGTGTTCCCGTATGTCTTGCTTCCTCTGCTGTAAATTGGGGCCCGCACTGGGTTTCACTGCATTGGGGCATTCAAGGGACTTTCCAACCAGTGACCATGACTTCACAGGAGATGGGTTTTCTCCTGGACAAGCCCCAGGTTTGTTCCTTCTTTTTGAGGTTGGTTGGCTTCTGACCCAGTCTGTGTGTTTTGTCTGGGGTGTGGCATGTGTGTGTGTGTGTGTGTGTCAGCCCGTTTGCTAAGAGCCAGAGCACACCCAGGTTTAGCCCAGAGAGGGTGATGGATCAAAGGCACATTAACCATGACCACAGGCTTCAAGTGACAAAAGGTTAAATAATGACCTGTTCTCAAATCCTGGCTCTGCCACCTACTAGCTGTGTGACCTGGTCACCTCGTTTAACCTCTCTGTTCCTTAACTTCTCTGTCAGTAAAATAGCGATATTAATGTTTAAGCCCCGAGGGTTAAGTAAGCTCATTGATAAAAAGTGCTCAGCACACATCTGACCCACGGTAGGTGTGAAGCAGACATGGGCCACCATAATTTTCACCGACTTTGCGCCATAGAGAGGTAGGGATAGGTACCAGGGGTGTTTCATTCTACCATAGCGCCCAGAAATGACCAGGGTCAGACAGGTAGTCATTGGCTGTGGCCTGATAGTGACCTCTGACCTCCAGGATGATGGATCATGAGGGCAACCTTGTTCATGATTTTGCTTTGGAACTCTCTGTGGGGAGTTTGCAAGATGACTCTGGCTGCACGTTGGTTACCAGACAGATTCATTCCTGTGCATCCCAGAAGGGGGGTATCGTCCCCCCCAACCCTGGGCTGCTACCCCCATGCTAACTCCACACCATGGGACGCAGGGTCTCCAAGTAACAAACTGTCCCTTCATTGCCCCATTTCACCCTCACAGTAGCCTCTGCAGTATTACTGTTCCCATTTTACAGATGGAGAAACCAAAGTTTAGAGAGGTACAGTCTCTGGTGCAAGGGCATACAACTAGGAAATGGCAAAGGCATCTGACTCCCTGGGCCTACCTACTAACTCTGATGCAGTTTAGTTTCCTGGAGTGTTGCTGTTGACCTCAGGGTGGCCAGGAATCCATCCTTACTGGAATGGACTCATACCTCTCATCCCAGGGTCTGTCCACCCAGGGTTGTGACGCATATATGGGCACCAGAAAGCTGAGATTTTCTTCCAGATGGTCTACCTCAGGGGTTAGGAATTTGCCCCCAACTCTCCTGGCAATTGCACTGCCCATTGTGGTACGCGTACTGAAGGCGGGATTGTGGTCTGAGAGTGTCCACAGGGAAGAAGCATTTGAGCAGTGCTCTGGAAGGAGGATAGTAGAGCTGACGCTGAAGAACTGAACTGAATTGGGTGGTAGTTCTCAGCGGCAGATGACAGAAAGCCCAGGCATGAAAGGAAGGAGGAGAGCCACACGCTGCCTCAGTAGCCCAAGGCAGATTCCTTCAAGTGGAGGCCACACACCTCCTCTCTCTCCAACCTTTTGGTGCCAATTCTGACCCCAGCCATCCCTCCCATGGCATTCTCTGCTTCTTCTCTGTGGGGCTTGGTCGTTCATTGACTCCGTCACACACAACTCACAGGCAGTCACAGAGTTTATTAGGGAAGTAACAGGTTACAATTCAAAATCAAGGAAGACTGGTCAGAGCAGCCTCTTCTCAGCTGGGCCGCAGGCAGGTCTTTCTCTGGCCCTCGGTCACTGGGCCTGGCCTTTGCTGGACTCTCTGGGACAAGTAAGTGTCGCAGAGCACTTTAGGGGGCGTCTGCTCTTCCAGGATGCCTCCAGCCTGAAAGGACTCAGCCCTCCACTCTGGGGCTCGGCCCACTGGCTGGAACCACCTTGTTCTGTGGCCTATCTCCCAGCTCCGAGGCCACATTTCTCTACTGACATGTCTCACTGTCTTGTGCTGCCTCTGTTGTTACAGCTCCTTCTCCCTCTCTGTGGATCTAGCAGGTCCTCAGCACAGGGACCCTGGGTCCAAAGGATGCTCTCTGTTCCTGTCACCACTTCTTAATGGTTTATGATGGCGCATGACTTGCCACTGGGCATCTGTGTGAACAAATGCCAACAGGAATGACCAGCACTGTCTGGTCACACACTGTGCCTTCCTCCCTCCATGTATTCTGCCATTTGCTAGGCATTCATTGAGCACCTATTGTGTGCTGCCCAACCCCCTTACTTCAGTTGTATCAGAAGAAAGAGGAAAAAGAGGAAAGGTTTTGGAGGTCTCTTGTTTATAACACCCATGTCTTACCAGTGGAAAACAGACCTGAGGCATTTGTGATGACATCATCAGTCACCCTCTGGTCAAATGTCTGTCTGTTCACTGTATGTCCCCAGCCGCTGGAATAGCACCCAATCCATGTTTGGTGCTAGATGGATGGATGGATGGGTTGATGGATGAATAGAAGGAATGAAAGAGTGAAATAAGGAAAGAAAGAAAAGGTGGCCCATGGTCACGGATTGAAAGATATGATAGTGTTAAGATGTCAGTACTACCCAAATTATTCTATAGATTCACCACAATCTTTTCTTTTTTTTTTTTTTACTTCTTCCAGCGCCGGTTTGTTGGTTTTTCTGGCAGCCCATATGCTTTTAATATTCTTTCTCAACATCATAATTAAAATGGTCCAATTATTCTCCCATCTTACTTATTCATTGTCCAACTTTCACATGCATTTGAGGTGATTGATTATACCATGGCTTGGGTCAGGTGCACCTTAGTCCTCACACTGACATCTTTGCGCTTCAACACTTTAAAGAGCTCTTGTGCAGTAGATTTGCCTGATGCAGTACGTTGTTTGATTTCTTCACTGCTGCTTCCATGAGTGTTTATTGTGAATCCAAGTAAAATGGAGTCTCTGACAACTTCAGTCTTTTCCCTATTCATCATAATGTTATTTCTTGGTCCAGTTGTGAGGATTTTAGTTTTTTTACATTAATCACCACAATCTTGATAAAAATTCAAACAGCCTACTTTACAAAACTAGAACAACCAATCCTTAACTTTATGTGGAATGGCAGGAGACCACAAATAGCTAAAACAATGCTGAACAAGAAGACCAAGGCAGCAGGGTTCACACACCCTGATTGTTAAATATGCTGTACCTGAGTGGCACTGCCGGGTAAAACACCAGACCGCAAGGTCAGCGGTTCTAACCCACCAAACTGCTCCTCCGAAACCCTTCACAAGGTTGCTGTGAGTCAGAACTGACTCGATGGCATTTCACAACAACATACCTGGTGTGGTGCTGTAGGATAAAGCACTGGGCTGAAAGATTGGTGGTTCTAACCCATAAGCCACTGCTTGGAAACCCTATACAGGGTCTCTATGAATCAGGATTGACTCAACAGCGCTTAACAACAACAACATACAGCTAGAGTATTAAAACCAGCCTCGTACTGGTATAACAGTAGACTCGTAAACCACCGTAGTAGAACGGAAAGTCCAGAAATAAACCCGCACCTCTCTGGTCAACTGAATTTTAACAAGGGTGCTACGTACATTCTATGGGGAAAGAACAGTGTATTCAATAAATGATGTTGGCATAATTGGACTTCCCAAATACAGAGAAATGAAAGAGGATCCTTGCCTCACCCACATACACAAACAAAAATCTAAGTGAATTAAGGATCGAAAGGTGCAAAGTAAAACCATAACATTCTCAGAAGACCAAGCAGGGTCACCAGTCTCAGGCCTTGTTTTAAAAAATGCATTATCTGAAAATAACAAGAGCGACTTTATCAAATTAAAAACTTTTGTTCATCAAAAGACTTTACAAAAAAAATGAAAGACAAGTTACCAACTGGGAGGTTATCTGTGGAAGCCATATAGCTGATAAAATGTATACAAAGTGGCCACAACTTTTCAAAAAGACAAATGAGCCAGTCATAAAACGGACAAAGGATTTTAGTCTGTTTCATCAAAGAGAACATTCAAATGACCACCACACATGGAAAGATGTCCAGCATCATCAGCCATCAGAGAGATGCAAATAAAAACTACAATGAGATCCGACCTCAGGTCAACTAGGTTGAATGAACAACAGCAAAGGTAACTAATATTGGAGGGGATGTGGGGGCATTGGAACCCGTTAGCTGTTGCTGGTAGGAATGCAAAATGGTACAGCTGTCGTGGAAAACAGTGTAGCAATTCTTACAAGACTAAAAATAGAACCACTGTGTTGTTGTTGGGCGCCTGGCGTGGCCCTGGAGGATAAGTGTTATACTACAAATGACAAGGTCGGTGGTTCACACCCACCAGCTGTTCCTCAGAAACCAGGTAGACCGGGTCACTATGAGTCAGAATCGACTGAACAGCACTAAACAATAATAAAACAATAAGATGTTGTTAAGTGTCTTCAAGTCCGTTCTCATTCACAGTGACCCTGTATAGGGTTTCTGAGGAACAGCTGGTGAGTTTGAACCACCAACCTGTGGTCTAGTGCTTATCCTACAGCACCACACCAGGACTCAAGAACTCCCAGATAACCCGTCAATTCCACTCCTAGCCACGTGGCCAAAGCCTTCCAAGCAGAGACTCAGAGAGCTGTACGCCTTGTTCACTGCAGCATTCCTCACAATAGCCAACAGGTGGAAACAACTGAAATGCCTGTTAGCAGATGGATAATCAACATGTGGTTCATACATACAATGGAATGCCACTCTGCCAGTAGGAGAAATGAAGTCTTGATGCATGTGACGGTATGCATGGAGTTTGGAGACATTATGCTGAGTGAAATGAGGCAGTCACAAGATTGTATGACCTCACTCACGTATGAAGACGAAGAAGGGCCGAAGAACAGAGACCAAAGTTTACTAGTGGTTACCAGTGGCAGGAGGGAGAGGGGGTTAATGGTGATGGGAAAATCACATTGATTAAGGGTCAGAGGCACAGCCAATTATTGTAACTGCCGTCAATAAGGTGTACATCTGTAAAAGGCTGAACTGGCAAAAGTGTGATAGTTGCAACAGTGACCCAAAGTACAAAAGTCACCCATGGGATTTGGTTCCTTGGTTTGGAGCTTCAGGATCATGGTTTCATGGGATATCCCAAACGTGTTTAATGCTTCTGTTCCCTTTGTTAGTTTCCTGCTTACTGCCTAGGGTCTTAAAAGCTCCCAAGTGGCCAATGAAGTCACAATTTTTGGTCTCTGTTTGTCTGGAGCCACAGAGAAAGGAGAGTCAGAAACAGGAGGACATGAAATGTACGGGTAACTGGCCAGGAGACCTGAAGGATTGGATGGTGCCCAGCTACCACAGCTGAGCATTTTGATGAATGGTTTTAGAGCAGAAGCCTGAAATAAAGGGTGAAAATGCAGAACAGAATTTAACATTCTCGTAGACGCCAGACTTCCTGGCACCATGGAGAGGGGTGAACGTCTGTAACTTTTGTCCTGAAATACTCCTTAAACCTTAAACCAAATATATGCCTGACGTTTTTGTAAAGTCCAGTAACAGTTGTGATTAACTTTTTTTTTTTTAATTTAAGGTTTTTATTGTGGATTGAGTGAAAGTTTATAGGGCATATCATCAGTTTTACGTTCAACAAAGCATATACCTTGTTTCATTACAACAATTATAATACCCTCCATGTACCATCAATTAACAGTATTTCTTTCTATCCACTTTAGCTTTTTAAAAGCAAACAACAAAAAAGCCACTCAGGCATATATAATAATTTGCATCTCCAAAGGGCACTTTCTGCAAGTCTGCTCCTGGCCACCAGCTCTTTGTCCCTCTCTTGTTAGTCCATGAATCTAGAGTCCTCAGCCGCTCCCCGTCTCCTTGCCCCCATCTCTGCCTCCATCTTTGGTGTCGCTGCTTCTCTGGATAAGGTCC
>NW_006408596.1:240507-256409 GCF_000296735.1 Chrysochloris asiatica
CTTATTTGATTGCTCCTGTAGTGCTTTCCTGACTTCTTCCTTATTTTTCTCAACTCCATTGTATAGTGTTTTGATACATTTTATAATCCTTTTTCTGAATTCCTTCTCAGGCATTTTCAAAGCCTGCCCATCTTCCAGTATGGAGTGTAGGTCTACTTCTAGCTCATTTGCCTCAGTCACTTTATTTCATTTCTGGAAATGTGCAGATATGGTCATCTGCTTCTGTTTTTTGGGCATATTCAGGGGTTATCTGTGGCCTCAATACTTAGATGGGTGTATATTTTGATATATTTTATGGTTTCTGATTGCCTCTAGGTTGATGTGATCAGGAAATGGGCTTCCCTTTTCATTATTCTTCCTTAGAAATTTCAAGATGCCACTGTTTGTCGTTTTGACATAACTTAGGATTTAATTTTCGGCCTATTTTCTTTTTAGTCTGGTTGTCCCACTCCACAATTCCCATTCAGGCCTTTTTTCTAGTTATAAACAGTTCAGGGCCAGCTGTGGCCATTTGGTTTTAAGTGGAAATTGTCTCTTTAAATGTCGAGGAGATCTGTGTGCATGCGTAGTAGAACCCTCCAAGGGTGGGGCTGGGATGTCCACTAGCTCAGGCACCCCTATAGTCACCAGAATAGAAGTGCACAGACAGCAAGGGACCAATGAACAGATACCAAAAGGAAAGAACGTCCACACCTTTATCTCCGTGGTTCTGTCAGGCGTCCGTGGCTGCTCTGATCCTTCCCCAGCTTGGTCTCGCCCAAGATGGCAGCTGTGGGAGCAGTTGAGCATCTTTAATTAGAAAGCAATGGATTTCTTGCTTCTGCTACAAATTCCCCTAGCTGTAAGCCCTCCAACCTTCTAAATATTCCTTTATATGTGGTTCAGAGTTCTGGGACCACCCCCTGAGCCTGCTTGGTCCTGTATCCCGTGTTGTTGCTGACAGAGCTCCTCACTGCACTTCTACCCGAGCCGCCATCTTGTTTGTTCTCCTGTGCTTAACTTTTAAGGGGTGTCAGGCTTGAGCACTGACAGCAGAAACCAAGGAAGTTTAGCCCGGAACCTTGGGGGCAGTACATTCATGTTAACGAGGGAGGAATCGTGCAGAAACAGAGGCCACACTGATTGAGTGTGTCATTAGTGTCATTGGACTAGACATGTAGAATGTTGAGTTGGTATGTGCTTTGATGTGTATCTTCTCAACAGCAACGTAATAAATAAAATTTAAAGGAAAAAAAATGTACAATGTCTAGAATAGGGGAGTCCGATTTACACTGTTTTCCAGTTTCTGTGGTATAAAGATTTCCACCATGGCCCATTTCATGACACTGAGGAGTTTGGGGGCTACTCACACAATTCCTGAAATTTTTGAGTTTGGTGGGAACATGCCTGAATGGTGTATATGAATTATACTTCCATAAACCTCATTTTGGAGTCCTGGTATGGTACTGTAGGGTAACGTACGGGACCACAGGTTTGGTTTGAAACAATAAGGTTGGCAGTTCAAACTCACCAACCGCTCCTCAGAAACCCTATATAGGGTTGCTGTGAGTCAGAACCAACTTGATGGCACTTAACAACGACAACAAACCTGATTTTAAAATGAATGCCATCCAAGGAGCCTTGTCACTGTCACTCACAGGCACTTCATCCTCCAAGTGGTGTGGAGAAGTGGAGATCCTTAGCTGGCCACATTGCTGCTCCAAACAGAACGGGGTTCTCATACTTTAACCGGGCCTCCAGAAAATTTCATTCTCTCCCAAGCAGTCTGTTAGATGCTTCTCAAATGAAACCTGGTCATGCCACCTTACCCTGCTCCAAAGCCTCCCGTGACTCCCCCTTGCCCACAGATGAAGTCAGAATTTGTTACCATAACCTCTTGATCTGACTTGACTTCACCTCCATTAACACACAGCTGAGCATACACAGCTCGCTACTCATACTTCCATCACCCCGGGGTGCCCACCTAGTCAGCTTTCTGTTCCGTGAAACCGCCTGGCCTGAGTTCTCTCCCGTGCAATCTTCCCACCTCAGGGCCTTTGCACTTGCTGTTCCTTTGGGCAGGAATGCTCTTCCCCAAGATTTCTGCACAGCTGGCTCCTCCTTTCTCTGTTTCAGCTCTAAAGTCAGTTATTCACAAGGTCCTCATTGCACCTCTTGGGCAGAAGAATCTAACACATCTTGGGCTGTTTTTTCATCATGGATGGAGCATTATCGAACATCACCCCATTTGTTCATGTTCTCATTTATTGTCTCCTCCCAAGAGAATGTAAGCCCTGTGAGCATGGGCTCTTGTTCCGCTCGATTTTTTTCTTGCATTTCAGAGAAGCACTGGGCACGCATCTCGGCCTTCACACTCCATGTCCACAATCAACGCACAGGTAGGCACACACACTGCACTGAGGCACAGACTTCCTTCCCACACTAGCCCATCTCCTGGAAGGACAGCCTTCACTCATTCCTCTCGCAGGCTGACCTTCCTCTTCAGAGCTGAATCCTGGAACTGCTGAGATGTTTCCTACAGGGAAGTGAAAAAACAAGAGTTTTGCAAGAGAGAGCCCATGCCCGAGGCCACCTGGCCTGGGCCCGCTGCCAAGGAGGACATGAGTTGCCGGCAGCCCCCAGCTCAGCTCCAGCTGTCTCGGTGAAGCAGGCCTTGTTCTCCCAGCTGTGGTCCCACTGGCTTCTTTCATTTATGGAAATGCAGGGACATTTGAGAAGTACGTCTCAAGTGTATGAGAGGAGGCCACCTGACATTCCCCTCAGCTTTTGCTGTCACCTCGAGTGAATTCTCTCAGACCAGCCTCCTAACATGCTTGTCAGTTCAGTTAAAATTAAGTCTACAAGCCAAGGAGACACGGGGTATTTAGTCGACAACCGTTCCTCTTTTTCCATGATAACAGATCCTGGATGTTGTTTAAGGGTGAACTGTCCTGTCTGGGGGTAAATTATTGAAGGGCCAAGGAAATAGAGCGGTGTGGCGCTGTAGGATAAGCACTGGACCACAAGGTCAGTTTGAACTGCAAGGTTCACATTCACCAGCCACTCCTCGGAAACCCTATACAGGGTCACTATGAGGCAGAACCGACTCCATGGCGCTTAACAACCATGAGGAAATGCAATTTCTCATTATCTAGAATGGGCATAAGATCCAACTCTAGCCAATAAGATGTTAGAAGAACTTTCCCAAGGCAAATTTTCCCCTCAATGAGAGAGCAGCATGTGAGAAGAAAGTTCCACTTCTCACCCCTCCTACCTGCTTGGTTCATTGCTGTGCGAGGGTGTGCTGCCTGGAGCCACAGCAGCTACCTTAGGACAATGAGACAAACACACTGACCCACAGAGGATGGTGGAAGCAGAAAGTCAGGAAGGTTTCGTTGTTATTGTGGGGTCACAATCACCCCAGCACTGCCCTTCTCCAGACCTGCTGTTACATTTGAGAGGACTGAATTTTTCTCATAGCTGTTTCTTACAGCCCAAATCATTCCAATTCATTATTAGACCTTTATATGAGATGACTCACTCCCTCCAGCTAGTCTTCCCTGCCTTCTCCCCATCAACAGGCTTGTTCTCATTCTGCGGAGCTCAGCTAAGCTCAGAAGAACTCTCTGAGTCCTTCCCCACAAGACCCACCACTTGTCTGTCAGTTTGTGGTACTGTGGTGGCTTGTGTGTTGTACTGTGTGTTTGTTGTACTGTGGTGGCTTGTATGTCGCTGTAATGACATAAGCTATGTCATCATATTTTAAATACCAATAGGGTCACCCATGGTGGACGGTTTCAGAGGAGCTTCCAGACAAAGACAGACTAGGAAGAAGGAGAAAGCCACATGAAGAGCAGGGGAACATTGTCTGATACAGCGCCTGAAGACAAGTCCCTCAGATAGAAGGCTCTCAAAATACGACCGAGGAAGAGCTGCCTCCTCAAAGTAGAGCTGACCATGATGTCGTGAATGGAGTAACACTTTCAGGGCCTTCATTTGCTAATGAAGAGAAACAGCTATAAACTTCCATTACTAATTGGAAGACAAAATGTATGAAATCTGAACCTAGGAAAATTGGTAGTTATCAAAAATGAAATGAACACATCATAAAGACCAAGATCCTAGGCATTAGTGAGTTGAAATGGAGTGGTATTGGTCATTTTGAATCTCACAATTATATGGTTTACTATGCCAGGAATGACAAATCCAAGAGGAATGGTCATCAAAAAGAGCATTTCAAGATCTATCTTAAAATATAATGCTGTCTGTGATAGGATTCCATACATAGACTTGCAAAGACCAGTTAATACCACTATTATTAAAACTTGCACACTGGAGCCAGTGACAATAAAATTGAAGAATTCTGGCAACTTCTTCAGTCTGAAATTGATCAAACATGCAGTCAAGATGTATTGATAATTAACTGGTGATTAGAGTGTTAAGGTTGGAAACAAAGAGAAGGGTCAGTGGTTGGAAAATATGGCTTTGGTGATAGAAATGATGCTGGAGACCACATGATAAAAATTTTCAGAACCAGTGACTTATTCATTGCAAATACCTTTATTAAACAACATAAAAGATTACTATGCACATGGACCTCACCAAATAAAATACACAGAAATAAAAATGACTACATCTGTGGGACAAGATCGTGGAATCAGCCAAAACAAAGCCAGGGGTCGACTGTGGAACAGACCATCAATTGCTCATCTGCAAGTTCAGGCTGAAGCTGAAGAAAATTAAAACAAGTCCGTGAGAGCCAAAACATGACCTTGATCATCCCCCACCTGAATTTAGAGACCATCTCAAAAACAGATTTGCTACATTCAACACTAATGACCATAGACCAGAAGAGCTGTGGGATGGTACCAAGAACATCATACAGGAAGAAAGCAAAAGGTCATTAAGAAAAAATAAACAAACCAGGAAAGAAAGAAAAGACCAAAATGGATGTCGGAAGAGACTCTGAAATTTGCTTTCCAGCGCAGAGATGCTAAAGTGGATGGAAGAAATGAGGAAGTAAGAGAGTTAAACAGAAAATTTCCAAGGGCAGCTGGAGAAGACAAAGTTAAGTAAAATGTGCAAATACCTGGAGTTAGAGAACCTAAAGGGAAGAATATGCTCAGCTTTTCTCAAGGTGAAAGAATTAAAGAAAAAAATTCAAGCCTCGCTTTGCAATATTGAAGAATTCCACGGGCAAAATATTAAACGATGCAGAAAGCACCAAAAGAAGATGGAAGAACAACACAGACACTGAACCATTTCAGGGGATGTTCCCCATTTCAAGAAATAGCATGTCATCAAGAAGTGATGGTACTGAAAGGAGATGCCCTATACAGCATCACTATGAGTAGGAACCAACTTGGAGGCACTCTACAGCAACAACAAAGGTCTCATAGTCTCCAAGTTACAGAAAGGTATCACCACAAACCAACAGGAACGACTGAGCCTGGAAGACTGACAGTATCAAGTGTTGGCCAGGATTTGAAGGTACTGGAACTCTCTGATTCAGCTTGTGGGAATGTAAAAGGGTTCAACCACTGTGGAAAAGAGGCTGGAAGTTTCTTGCGAAGTTAGTCAAAGTTTTCCATATGTCCCAACAGTATCCTTCCTTGATATTTACATGAGACATGAAAGCTGAATACCACAGAAGAACATGTACACAGATACTTGTAACAGCTTTCCAAAGAAATAGCCAAAACCTGGGGGTGGAAGCATGACTTCTACCAACAGGTGAATGAATAAACAAAATATGGTACATTCATACACTAGAAAACTGTTAGGTGCCCCTCCCCAGTCAATTTCAACTCATAGTAACACCATGTGACAGAGGAGATCTACCCCATAGGGTTTTGTAAGCTATAATGTTTATGGGAGCATATGGCCTAGTTTGAAGCAACTGAGTGGATTCAAACCCTCAACCTTTTGATCAGCAGCCAAGTGCTCAACCACCATACCACCATGGCTTCTTCTCCAGTGGACTATTATTCTGCACTGAAGTGGAGTAGACTGTTAATAACACACCACAACACAGATGCATCTCAAAATGATTACACTGAATGAAAATAACCAGACAAGAAAGCCAGTCTCTGCTTCTGTTGTTAAGTGGCATCGTGTGGGTTCTGATTCACAGCAATCCTGTGTAGGGTTTTTGAGGAGTGACTGGTGAGTTTGAGTCACCTACCTTACGGTTTAAACCGACTTTGCCAATCAGTGCAGTATCCTGCTGCGCCACACCAGGACTGTCATGTATGTTGTTTTTAAGTGTCGTTAAGATTATTCCAATTCATAGAGACCCTGTACAGGGTTTCCAGTGAGCAGCTGGTGGGTTTGAATCTCTTAGTTTGTGGTTCACAGTCCAGTGCTGATCCTACAGCGCCACACCGGGATCCCATTTATATGTATATCTATATACTGTTGTGAAGTGCCATTGAGTTGGTTCCGACCCTGTATAGTGATTTCTGAGGAGCAGGTGGTGAGTTTGAACCGCCGACCTTGCAGTTCAAATGAATTTGCAGTCTGGCGCATTAACTCACAGCGCCACACCAGGACTCCATATGTGTGTGTGTGTGTATGTTGTTGTTATGTGCCGTAGAGTTGGTTCCAACCCATAGCGACCCTGAACAGGGTTTCCAAGACTGTAAATCTTTATGGGAGCAGAAAGCCTCATCTTTCTCCCATGGAGCAGCTGGTAGTTTTGAACTGCTGACCTTGCGGTTCATAGTCCGATTCATAACCACTACGCTACGAGAGCTCTCTCTATATCTATATCTATATCTATATCTATATACATACATTTAAAGGCGCTCTGGTAGCGTACTGGTTATGAATCAGGCTGTGAACCTCAGGGTCAGCAGTTCGAAACTACCATCTGTTCCGCGGGAGAAAGATGAGGCTTTCTGCTCCTGTAAATATCTACAGCCTTGGAAACCCTGTACAGGATCACTATGTGTCAGAACCGACTCCACGGCACATAACAACAACAACAACATATATATTTAAATTCTCACTCAGAGCTCCTTTGTCCAAAATACTTACCAGGGGTTGTGAAAATGAGCACTTAAACTGTGACTAGCTGAGACTGAGGAACTAAGTTGGAAACTTTCTTTACTTTTAAGTTTTAAAATGGAAAAGCTGAAGCAATTTAAAAAACGGAAGGCACCTCCACCACGTGGCTGCAAATATAAAAGGCAAAAAACGCTTCTGCGAGTCAGCTCAATTATTGGAAAACATTTACGTCTCCTGTGGCTCGCTCAACTTGGATGTGCAAATCTAAGTTTTCAACTATAAATTCTCTTAGCTCTAAATACAGCTCAAGTGTCTCCGATGATAATTTTGTGTCCGAACTGAGATGAGCTCTGAGTGTAAAAATCACAGTGAATTTCAAAAAGCCTTGGTATTAAAAAAAGTCATTATCTCATGGATTTTTTTTTAAAATGTCAATTAAGTGTTGAGATGATGATAATGTGGAGCAGTGGGTTAAAGAATATACTATTAAAATCTGTTTCTTCTTAGTTATTTTTAATCTGACTACAGGGATGTTTTCAATTCCATCTGTGGCACATAATGTCTTGTCCAGGACCATGTCCTCGAGGGCATAACTTGATTTGGTGGTGTTTGTCTTTGCCCTCTGCATCCAGGAGCTGGCCTACTGTGTGCTGTCTCCAGAGCCGCCCTCAATTCCCCAATTGCAGATTGTGGGCATCCGGCCTCAAACCCAGGCCATTTCTAGCTGTGGGAAGAGTCGAAGCTGCGGGCAGAGTGTGCTAGGGTGACTCAGTTCCTGTATTGTAAAGGGGAACCTGGACATGTGCTCTGGCCCCTGCCATCCTGGCCCCTCAGCGGTTCCCACCCAGGTGCACCTGCCAGTGAGGAAATTGGCCTGTGTCCTTGGTCTCCACAGGGCCACTGCATCAGCCTGCAAACAGGAACCTCTGTGGCCGGGGTTGGCAGGAGGGAGAAGTGGGCATTGCTAAAGCAGGACCCATGCTCGCTAAGTGATGATGAGTGTTATTGATGTTCATTTCATTCACTGTGGTGTGCAACCATCACCACCATCTAGTCTCCAAAATTTCCCATCATCCCAAACAGAATGCTCAGTTCTCCTCCAGCGATGACTCCCTGTGGCCCCCAAACTATGTTGGTGTCTACGTAGTTGCTTCCGGTAGAACTTTCACAACTGTCTCCTTTAGTGTCTGACCTGTTCCACTCAGTATCGGCTTTCCATGGTGTATCCATGTTGTTTTGGGATTTGCTTTTTCTCTATGACTGAGTCATATCCATTGTATGGATGAACCACGTTTTGTTTATCCATCATCTGTGGGCGGATCGCTGGCTTCTCAGACTTGGTGAAGGGCCGTGGGTGGTTCTGAGAGGGAGGAGAAGCCAGACTTTTGGCACAGAGGCCCAGGCTCACGGGGTAACTGCAGGACTTCATAAAGGGGCTGTTGACAAAGTATGGGTGGGAATGGGGGTGGGAGGGAACCCAGGACTGGGCTGGAAGGAGTGCACGGGAGGGCTTCAGAGGCTCAGCTGGAGGAAGATGCTGGGTGGGGTCTCCCGATCTTACTCTTTTCGGGTCCCCTGCTGAAGACCCACAGTGGCTACAGCCCTCTGGGAGGCAGAGAGCAGCAGGCTGTTGATGGGGTCATGATGGGTCAGCCTCCGAGGAGATGGAAGACAACTGGTACATGCTGTTGTTGGCTGACATCAGGTCAGTTCCGACCCAGTGACCCCATGTGTCAGATTGGAACTGCTCCATAGGGTTTCCCAGGCTGGGGTGGCGCTGTGGGCTAATACGTCAGACTGCAAAGCCGTTTGAACTGCAAGGTCAGCGGTTCAAGCTCACCAGCTGCTCTTCGGAAACCCTATGCAGGGTCGCTATGGGTCAGAACTGACTCGATGACACTTAACAGCAACAACAATCATTATCTCCTAATTAATTAGACACTAATGACCGAAGATGGAGTCCTGGTGTGGCGCTGTGGGCTAATGCGTCAGACTGCAAAGCCATTTGAACTGCAAGGTCACCAGCTACTCCTTGGAGACCCTACACAGGGTCGCTATGGGTCGGAACTGACTCAACAGCGCTTAACAACAATAGTAACAACAGTCTTTATAGGAGGAGATCTCCAGCTCTTTTCTCCGGCAGTGTCACTGGGTGGGTTCAAACTGCTGACCTCTCAGTTTAGCGGCTGAGCACTTGGCCATTGCAGCCAGCACACAGGGGAGCTGACTCATCTCTTGTTGTCGGGAACACTGTATTTGCCTTCACAGCAGCCCTCCCCTCTCAGTCAAACGTTAAACCAAAACCAAACGAAACCACAGAGATCCCTCCGTGTGCCACAGTAGAACTAGGCTTCTTAGGACATTCCCTGGCTAGTTTTTCAGAAGAACTTCAGGCCTTTTAGGTAGACTAGAATCTCCAACCTTTGGGTTAGCATCCAAGCACATTAACCATTTGCACCAATCAAGGAGTCCCTAGTCTAAAGTGGTGTACCCCAATTCCAGGCTCAGTGATCGTGGTCAAGCCCCCCAACACACTGTAGTCCCTAGTCCGTGTGATTGGGCCTAAAGGGACATCACTGTCCTGCTGAACTTGGGCCTGGGGGCTTCAGTATGAAACTCCATTTGGCGTCTGTGGATGAAGTCAACATGGAGAAGAGGAAGATCAGAGAGAGAGGGAGAAAGAGACTGATGATGTCATCTTAATAACCTGGATCCAGCTATGCCTGCAGCTGAACCAGTTCCTGAAATTTTAGTTACTTGGGTCAATAAATATCTCTTTGTTTAAGCCGGTTTGCTTTGCACTGACTTGCAAGAAAGATTCTTGACATTCTCACTCTCTTTTTTTCTCCCTTTCATTTTTCAGCCAGCTACAGCTCTGGTTCTGGCATCCTCAGGGATTTTTTGAAAGTTCAGCCAGAGTGCTGAGCCAGCAGCAGATGGGGAGAACAGCAAGCTATGCCTTTGATCTTTTGGGTCAGCGTTCTCTCTGCAGAGTCAGGACGACGTCTCTGGGAAGGGAGGGCCTAGTGAGGACCCGTCCCAGCAGGTGGATCTAGTTTGCCTTTGGCCTGGCCTTAGACATGACCAGGAAAGAGGCAGGGGAGCCCTGTGGCCAGAACACTGGCTCTGGAGTCAGACAAGCATCGTCGGCTCTGCTTCTTAAGGGGTTACCTGCATCACTTTGTGAGCCTCAGTTTCTACATCTGCAGAACGGGCACAGTGGGGAGGAGGCGTGGTACGCCTCAGTGAGGCAGTGAAGTGGAGGGCTGGGAGCACACGGCTCTGGGTTTGAATCCTGGCACTAATGCATGTTGGCTGTTGAACCTTGCTCATCCTCCTTTGCTTCTCTGTGCCTCCGTTTTGTCACTGGAGAGTGAGGATGGCGGCATTTCTTCCCTCCTAGCACTGCGGACAAAACAGCGGCATGTAGACAAAGCCCTTAGAACAGTGCCAAGCTCAGAGTACTCCCCCGGCCTCTGCTGTCGCGGCATTGACTCGCTCATACTCTTGGCAGTTCTCTCAAAACTAGGAGTGCCTCTTGCTATAACCCACCACTGTGGAGTCAATGCCTGCTCCCAGAGACCCTGTAGGACTGAGGACACTGCCCCACAGGGTTCCCAAGGCTGCTAGTCTTCCCAGAAGCAGACAGCCTCACCTTCCTCCCGCCAAGCAGCCGATGGCTTTGGACGACTGGTCTTGTGTTTAGCAGCCCAAGGCTAAGTGGACTGAACCCCACCTCTCCCTTGAAATGATGCAGGTAGACCACCTTCCCTGGCTTCCCTGGTGCTTAGGGATGGTCATCTGACCAGGCTCTAGCCACTGGAATGTGAACATTGTCCTATTGTCAGCACTAAGTTTCTGCATGCGGGAGAGACCCCTGAGCCCAGCAAACAGGACCACCTCTAATCACAGACTCAAGACGTCCCTGAGTGGTGCAAATGTTTAAGCACTGGATTGCTAACCAAAGAGTTAGTGGTTCAAACCCACCCAAAGGCACCTTAGATGATAAGCTGGGCCACCTGCTTCCATCCGTAAGCTCATAGCCTGGAAACCCTATTGTTGTTAGGTGCCCTCAAGTTGGTTCTAACTCATAGCGACCCTGTGTGGCGTTTCTGAGGAGCGGCTGATGAACTTAAACTGCTGACCTTGTGGTTCAAATGGACCTTGCAGTCCAGCACATTAACCCACAGAGCCACCCCAGGAGTCCTGTAGAGGAATGCTATTCTGCACACATGGACTCACAACTCAACAGCTAGGAACAGCAACAAGCTGCCTCACTGGGTTGGCAGATCAGATGCGTCTCCACCCACTTTTATGAATAAAGTTTTATTGGCACATAGACATGCCCTCATTTGCATCCCTTCTGTGGCTGCTTTCCAGTTGCAGCACCAGAGTTAAGTCCTGTGACAGAAACCATATGGCCTGAAAAGCCTAAAACTATTGTCACTGTGACCCTTACTGGTTAAGCGCTCAGCTGCTAATGGAAAAGTCAGGGCTCAAACCCACCAGCTGTTCCTTGAACGATGAGCAGTCTGCTTTCATAAAGACGACAGCCTCGGAAACCCTCTGGGGCAGTTCGACGCTGTCCTGCAGAGTCACTGTGGCAGTAAAGGCTGGGTGGTCTTTTATAGAAACGACGTGATAGCCCCTGAGCCTTCTCCCCTGTGACCCTTTGTAGTGGTCCCTGCCAATGGGCTAGAATGGGTGGCCCTAGAAGCCACGTGTGATGACAGAGCTGGGGTCCCGGTACTCTCACAGGGCTTGGGTGTAGGAGGTGGGGCCTGCCTTCCACACTCAATGTATGTACTTCCTGTTAGGGGCTAAGTAGTAAAAGCCAGTATCTCTGAGGGGTTGACGGACATTGTTCCAAGCAGCTCTCTGAGGCCTTTCTGTGTATTACCCACTAAGTCCAATCAGCCAGGAGATGGTGGGCTGTTCCTATCTTGTCTACTGGGGAGGTGGTCCTCAGTGCCTCTGAGCAGTTTGAAAGCTTACAGCACACATACATCCCTTCCACCTGGATGTCCTGGACCCGGATCCCAGAGAGGGGGGTGCAGTCCTCCCTGTGCTGGGGTGAGGACCAGGAAGTGAGCAGCATCCCTGCTGTTATCCTCACCAATTCTTTATGAAGCAGGTACAGCCACTGCCACGCTTTCCCAGAGAGCCACAAGGCCCAGAGAGGTTCACTTGTTTAAGTACACACAGCTTTTAAGGAGCTAAGCAAAGCAGGTGTCCAATGTCCTTGTAACTTTCCTACTTTCTAATTCTTGCCAGGCTGCTTTGTTGTTTACTCTGCCTCACACGTGTGCACACATTCTCTCTCACACACACACTTACATACACCCAACATACTCACACATACATACACTCTCAGGTACAAACGCATACACATATGTTGCTATGTTGTTGAGTCAGCTCTGATTCATAGTGACCCTATATAGGGTTTCCAAGGACTGGCTGGTGGGTTTGAACCGCCAACCTTGTGGTTAACAGTCCATTGCTTATCCTACAGTGCCACACCAAGGCTCCAAATACACATATAGACATACAATAACACACAAATGGTGACACACACACACATACTCACACCCCTGACCTCATAGTCACATCAGGGTGATGGTTTGGCACGTGTGGGCTGAGGCTCCATTACCTCCACCCCTTGTTCCTTCTGCGGCTCCCGAAATGCTTATGACTTCCTGTGACCTTGTGCTGATTTATGGAGAATGGTGAGCTCATCCGCATCCTCTCTCCTGACTGAGCCTCTGCTGGGAGATCTCCTCCAGGGCCTGCTTCACCAGTGCTGATTTATGGCACCTGCCTCCTGGACGATGGAGGCTGGTCCATTTGGAGCCACAGAGAAGGCTCTGCTGGTTGGTTTGCTTTGTCCCCAGGGGAGGCCTGCCTCAGGAGGGAGGGTCTGCTCAGTTCTGATCAGACTGCAGTGCATTTTGTGGTGGCGTGTCCTGGGAGAGGAGGTGAGCTGCACGTTGTTCCATACGCTCTCCCCTCACCTCCTGTTCGCTGGGGTCACCTCGGCTCTGTTTTCGGCCCTGACCCACATCTAGTACATTAGGCAAGTCTTGTGGTTTTACCATTCTAATCGATGCAGAGTCCACTGGCTTTGTGCCTCTTCATGGTCTCACCTGGATCACCATGAGCCTCGGCCATTGTATTTGTTTCCTCCCTAGTCTCCTGCCTGCCTGGTACCCCTGCTCCCCACGTAGCCACCAAAGGAAGCCTGCCGAAAGCCAGATCAAAGTAGGTCCCTCCTCCACTCTAAAGTTTCCCATGACCTTCCACCTCCCTTACGAAAGCCAAACTTCCCACTGTGTCAAAGCCCCATGTGTTCTGATTCTCATCAACCCTCTGCCCACCTGAACCCCTTTAGTGTCAGCCACACTGACCTGTGCAGTGGCTGTTCCCTCCTGTCCAGGACTGTCCACACACTCCTTCCCTCAGTCCCTCAGCCCCTCCACGCACCATCATGCCCCTCCCTGCGGTATTTCCGTCCTGAGCGCTTCGGTGGTGAGGGTGAAGCAGGACTGATAGCAGCCTCACATGCTTTGGACCTGTGTCCGGAGGGCCCAGTCCCTGGAGAAGGACATCATTCTCGGTCAAGTAGTTGTTGTTGTTAAGTGCCATCGAGTCGGTTCCGACCCATAGCGAACCTGTACAGGGTTTCCGAGACTGTAAATCTTTACGGGAGCAGAACGCCTCATCTTTCTCCCACGGAGCAGCTGGTAGTTTCGAACTGCTGACCTTGAGGTTCGCAGCCCAATTCGTAACCACTACGCAAAAAAAGTCTATGAAAAAGAGAAAGACCCTCAGCAAGATGGACGGACACAGTGGCTGTAACAATGGATGCTAGGGAGGAAGGCTCAGGGTCAGATCAAACTCTGGCTGTCGTACCCCGGTGTCACTATGAGTCAGAACGAGTCGGTGGCTCCTAGCTGCAGCAGTGGTGACATCAGAGGAAACTGTGCCCTAAGCAATTCCTGATTGGCTGCTTACCCGGAGACTGTCCATTCAGATCCACCCAGAGGGGCCTTGCAAGTAAAGACCTGGCAGTGTGCCTTCAAAATGTCACAGCCTTGAGATCTCTGTGGAGTGCAGGGTCCCAGGACTCAGAATCCTGGGGTTACTGTCAGTTCCCGGCCAGTGTCCGGTCATCCCTGAAACGTCTGGTTATTTCCCCAGTGAATACTCTTGTAAGAGGCCGTCAGCCCCTTTAGGGAAGGCTGGGAGACAGCTAAACAACAATATCAGCAACCTTCACCCCACATTCCATTTTGACAGGCACCCCCAAATCAAGCAGCCAGCTGGGCCTCTGGATATTTTTGTCCCATTCTGTTCCAGCCGAGAATCCTGTTCCAGGTAGTTGAGCCCTAGGTCTCACAGTGAAGCCAGCCCGTACCTTTCTCCTCTGTAAAAAGCAAAGGAAAACAGATTTCTCTCTTTATCCAACTGAACTCATGCTATTTACTATAAATAATCAAAAAAGATCTTCCTCCTCCTCCCCTCCCACCCTTTCTCACATGCAAAAGCCATAATTATTTCAACACAGCGTCCCTGGCACCCGCCCTTTGGAAAGGAGACACAATCCGCTCTGTCTGAGGAGCCTGTATTTCATGTTTGTACACACTGATGATTTTGGTAAAGTGGGTGGAACTCGGAGCCAGGAGGTGACTGTGTCAGACACCTGTCTCCTCGCTACCCTCACCGGATCTTTAATCTTCTCTCATCTCTCCTGTGTGTCCACACCTGGCGTCCCCAGGCAGTAGGCTCTGGCCAAGTGCTGGTCAAGGTCAAGTGGTCATCTCTGTGAGGCAGAGTCCTGTGTAGGCAGGAGTGATGTATGGTTTAATAAGACAGGGTTCCCTGCAGGGCAGTGGCCAAGGGGCAGGATTATCTCCGGGGCCTGTCGTTCCAGGTGGTTCCTGGTCACTAGCTCTCAAACTAGATTTTCCACTGGCTGCCTGGAGGCCAGCAACCGTGTGCCACCTCTTCATGTACGCCACCAGGTCAAACGTGCCGTACGGAAAGAAAGGGAGACAGAGCCTCATGCCTGTGTTCTCATGTGGCTCCTACGCCCTTGCCACATCACCTTGGCCAGGACACATTACTTCACTGCCTCTCAGTCCTTCTCGGAAACAAATGACTCTAGCAGCACTGATTGGCTAGGTCGAGGTCTGGGGCTCACAGTGGCCAGTGGCCGGTCCATACAGGAGACTCGGCATCCACTCCCAGATCGTGTACAGGGACCACCTATCTGTGGGGGAGGGCTTGTGTGTTGCTCTGATGTTAGAGTAGCAAGAAAAGCCTGACGATCTAGTTCCAAAAATCAAACATTTCATCCCATTGTCCGTGAGGTCACCGTGAGTCGCAGACTGACACGTCGTAACAGCCAGGGCTCATGTTGAGGTCTCACCGTCTCAGCCTTCCTGACTTGAACCAGGTTCCCCAGAAGCAGAGGCTGAGAGCTGGCTTGTAGAAGGAGAAGGAGGGAGATAGCAAACACATAGATACCACAAAAAAGCCCTGCTGCTCTGACGCAGACTCCAACTGGCAGGGGAAATGTAGATCCGAGTAGAACTGCCCTAGAGGGTTTCCAGACGGCCACACAGTTTTCCCTCGGAGTGGCTGCTGGGTTTGAACTGCCAACCTTTCCGTGGGCAGCCTAGAACTTGATCTCTGTGCCACCAGAGCTCCTTCCAGATTGGTTGCCGATGTTGTGTGCATTCGAGTGAATTCAAACTCAAAACAGCCATGATGGATAGAGCAGGACTGGCCCATCAAGTTTCCAAGAAGCCATGTTGGATAGAGCAGGACTGCCCCATCAGGTTTCCAAGCAGCCATGTTGGATAGAGCAGGACTGCCCCGTCAGGTTTCCAAGCAGCCATGTTGGATAGAGCAGG
>NW_006408596.1:257100-257624 GCF_000296735.1 Chrysochloris asiatica
GGGGGGGGCGGCAGCTGTGCTCATCACTCCAGCAGTAAAGGGGTCTGCACTGTACCTGCCCACCTGCCCCTCCTCCTCCTTTTTCCTAGTTATTTTTCTTTATTTTATTCTGGTAAAAAATCTATAACAAGAAATGGCCTTTTAAAAAAAGAAATTCCACATTTTAACCATTTTAGGGTACAATTCAGTGGCATTGATTACATTCACCATGCCTTGTAACCATCTGTACCATCATGTTGCAAAACTCTTCCATCACCCCAAACAACAAATCTGTACCCTGTAAGCAGTAACTCCCATCATCCCCCTCCCCTCCAAACCTGTGTGAATGTGTCTACAAGCAAGTATTTCATAAAATCGCAATAGTTCAGTATTTGACTTTTTGTGACTGACATTTCATTTCACATAGTTTTCAAAGTTCATCCATGTGGTGACGTGCATCAGAACTTCATTTGTCTTTCTGGGGAAGAATGTTTCATTGGACAAGGGGGCTTGGGCCTCTGGATATTTTTGTCCCATTCTGTTCC
>NW_006408596.1:264681-287975 GCF_000296735.1 Chrysochloris asiatica
ATTCCCCCAGCTGTGAACCTTCCAACCTTCTAAGTATTCCTTTATATGTGGTTCAGAGTTCTGGGACCAGCCCCTGAGCCTGCTTGGTCGGGTATTCTGTGTTGTTGTTGGCGGAGCTCTCTGCTATATGTACGGTCAACTTTTAAATCTGATTTTTAAGCCTCCCATGATCTTTTTGAAGCCCCTTCATATGTATAAATGGACTCCTGGTGTGGTGCCGTAGGACACGCCCTAGACTGCTAAACAAAGGTCGTTGGTTCAAACCCACCAGCCACTCCTTGGAAACCCTATACAAGGTTACTGTGAGCTGAAACTGATACGACTACACTTCACAATAGTAACAACAACATATGTATAAACAAACCCATTGCGATTGAGTTATGTTTGATGTAACACTTTTGTCCTGATCCTATAGGACAGAATAGGACCACCTCATAGGGTTTCCAAGGCTGCCATCTTTCTGGAAGCCGACTGCCCCACAGAGTGGCTGGTGGGTTCAAACCACTGACCTTGCAGTGAGCAGCCAAGTGTGTAACCTCTGCGCCATCGGAGTCCCTCATTGTATGCATAGACTACGTTGTTTTTAATCCATTCATTCATTAGTGGACGCTGGTTGTTGCCGCCTCTTAGCTGTTGTGTTTGTTTCCAGTCTCCTACTATGACATCAGTGCACTAGTACCTGTTTGAGTCTTTTCTTTGGGGTATCTGCCTAGGAGTGGAATTGCTGGGGTATTTGATAATTCTATGCTTAATTTATTGAAAAGCTGCCAAGCAGTTTTCCACCGTGATGGTGCCATTTTACAGCCCCATTAGTAATGTTGAAGGGTTCTAGTTTCTCCACATCCATGTCAACACGTGTTGTTGTTGTTACTAGGTGTTATCATTACTGACTTGTAGTGGCCCTGTGTTCAACAAAACAGAGCCCTGCCCAGTCCTGTGACACCCTCGTAGTCATTGTTGTGTTTGAACCCAGTGATCCAGCTACTGTGGCTACCCATTTTCTTGGGGGAACTTCCTGTTTTCCGCCGACCCTCTCTTTTACCAAGCATGATGCCCTTCTCCAGGCACTGGTCCCTCCTGGTGGCATGGCAAAAGTTTGTGAGATGAAGTCTCTCCATCCTCATTTCTAAGAAGCAACCTGGCCATACTTACTCCAAAACAGATCTTTTCATTTTTCTGATTTCATGGTATATTCTGTATTCGTCACCAACACCATAATGTAGCTACATCTAGGCTTCTCCTCTCTTCATTATTCATCGTCCCTCATTAACACGTATATGGTTGGTTATGTGCTGTGGAGTCAATTCCGACTGTTAGTGACCCTGTATAGGGTTTCCGAGCCTGTAAATCTTTATGGAGCAGAAAGCCTCGTCTTTCTCCCATAAAACAACTGGTGGTTTTGAACTGCTGACCTTGGGGTTAGCAGCCTGACTTGTAACCACTGCGCTGTCAGAGCTCCCTCCTTTGGCAGACAAAGAGGAGGTGGTGGTGGTGTTGAGGAGGTGGTGGTGGTGGTGTTATGTGCCGTGGAGTCGATTCCGACTCATACTGACCCTGCACAGGGTTTCCAAGGCTGTAAATCTTCATGGGAAGGAGCTCTGATAGCATAGTGGTTATGAATCGAGCTGTGAACCTTAAGGTCAGCAGTTCGAAACTACCAGCGGCTCCGCAGAAGAAAGATGAGGTCTTCTGCTCCCATAAAGATTTACGGCCTCAGAAACCCTGTACAGGGTCGCTATGGGTCGGAACCAACTCAACAGCACTTAACAACAACAACAACAGCAAATCTTCATGGGAGCACAAAGCCCCATCTTTCTCCTGCAGAACAGCTGGTAGTTTTGAACTGCTGATCTTAATGTTTGCAGCCCGATTCGTAACCACTACACTACTAGGTGAGGCGATTGAAAATACCATGGCTTGGACCAGGTGCATCTTGCTCCTCAAACTGACATCTCTGCTCTTTAGCAATTTAAAGAGCTCTTTAAAGAGCAGATTTGCTCAATCTGATTTGATTTCTTGACTGTTGCTTCCATGGGCGTTGTTGTGCATCCAAATCAAATGAAATCTTTGACCACTTTAATTGCTTATTGATCACGATGTTGCTTCTTGGTCCAGGTGTGAGGATTTTTTTCTTGACGTTGTGGCATAATCCATACTGCTAACTAGGTTTTTATTTTTTTCTCCTCTAAGTATAGTCGTCCTCGTTGGGGTGGGGGACAGCACAGAGGATAAGTACTGGACTGCTAACCACAAGGTTGGCGATTCAAACCCACCAACCGCTTTTAGAAACCCTATACAGGGTCTCTATGAGTCAGAACCGATTTGACGGTATTAAACAAAACAGCAACATTGGAGGTGGAATGATCATTGCGCTGTGGTTTATATGTACCAGAGGGGGCTGGGAGATGCAGGTAGAAGGGTCTGTCTCTTGATGCACAGAGCTGGGTGGGGGTGGGGCGAACAGCGTGTCCAGCGCAGATGCTGTTGGTAAGTGGTAATTCAGTTTTCGTCTTACTGCTGTGACATTCACAAAACATAAAAGGAAGTACTTGTAAATGAGCAAGTAGCGTTTAGCGCATTCACAAGGCTCTGCGCCCACTAGTTCTATTTAGTTAAAGAACATTCTCATCGCCCCAAAAGGAAACCCACACCCCTCAGCCGTCCCTCCCCACTCCCCGCTTCCCCAGCCCCTGGCAACCACCAATCTACTTTCTGTCTGAGCATTTGCTATTCTGGATGTTGTACGTAAGTGTGGTCAGCCAACAGCGGCCTTCTGTGTCTGGCTTTTTAAAGTCCGTCCACATTGTGGTGTGCATCAGAATGCAGTCTCTCTTGATGGCTGAATAATACTCCATTGTGTGGACAGCATGCTTTGTGGATGGAACTTGGGGGGTTTCCACCTTTGTGGACGGAACTTGGGGGTTTCCACCTTTGTGAATGGAACTTGGGGGGTTTACATGGGTTCCTGAGTCTCTGTTCTCAATTCTGAACCTGGGAGCGGAGTTTCTGGGTCAATAGGAGTTTCTGGGTCACAAGTGCCCTGTGAGGTGGGGGCAGAGGAGTAAGAACGTGAGCCCCATTTCACAGATGTGCAAACCAAGGCTCGTGAGAGAGACTGTGGAGGCAGCAGGGCTGGCTTCCAGAGGGAGGAGCGGAGCAACACCCATCACTCGGGCTGCAGCTGTGTGTGAAATCTGTCCGACGTCATGGTGATTGATAGTCTGGATGTGTCTCCTGCACCCAGCCTTCCACATGCAGCCAGCCGGCTGGGGATTAGCCAACCGGGGAAGGCTCCGACCTGCTCAGCCTTCTCTGACCCAGGCACCAGCATCTCATCCATCAACTGGGTTATTCCTCTGACCTGGCTGGGTAATGCTGTGAGGAGGGAGACAGGGTTCCCGGGCCCATTTGTAATCTCTCTACAGGCACCTGCATCTGAGCTCGGATCAAATTCTCCGTCTCTGCCGTGTCACCTCACGGATGACTGCGTAGGTGGCCCCGGGATGTGTCCATGCTCACAGGGCGTCTTCACCAGCCCATGTGCCTCCCACCCACTCTCAGGAAGCCATGAAAGGTAGAGTTAACAGCTTGGGTTCACACCCTGACTCTGCCACTGCAAAGCTGTGCAACTCAACCTCCGGACCCAGTGCCTGTCTGCCAAAGGAGGGTAATCGCAGTACCTGCTTGTTAGGAATTGAGCTGTTGTTTACTGCTGTCCAGTGAGGTGTCATCGGTTCCCACTCATAGCCACCCTGTACAGCGTTTCTGAGGAGTGACTGGTGGGTTTGAACCATTGATCTTGTGAGTCACAGCCTACTGCTTATCCTGCAGTGCCACACCAGGAGTCCAGGAACTGAGTCACATCCTTCCAAAATATGTGTGGTAAATCCTAACCCCGTAGACCTGTGATTGTATTTCCATCTGGGAATGGCTTTTGTGAGACAGTGCTAGTGTCGGGTGTGTTTTGGGTTAGTCTCTTCTGAGATATAAAAGGAGCAAATGAAGATGGGGACGATAAAATCATGCCACAAGGAGGTCACCAAGGAGCAGACACTAAGAGACAAGGCCCTTCCCCCAGAGCCCACAGAGAAAGAAAACCTGCCCTAGAGCTGACGGCTTCTAGTCTCCTGAGCTGTGAGAAAACACATCTGTTTTTAAAGCCCCTCATAGCATAGTGGTTACGAATCGGGCTGTGAGCCACAAGGTCAGCAGTTCAAAACTGCCAGCGGTTCCGTGAGAGAAAGATGAGGCTTTCTGCTCCCGTAAAGATTTACAGCCTTGGAAACCCTGTGTAGGGTTGCTATGGGTTGGAACCGACTCCACGGCACATAACAACAACAGCTACATTAGATCCCTAAGACAGTGCCTCATGGGAAGCCCAAGAGTTAAGCACATGTTTAGAACAACAGGCTCAGGGCAGTGCCTACAGAGCATTTGCTACAGTCATTAACACATGAAACAGAAGCCCCCTCCTTCATTGCAGCCTGCTTTGGGGGTTCTGTTTCTGCAGCCAAATGAAACCCCGACTACAATTCCACAGTGTGGATCTGATTCCGACAGTGCTTAGGGTTAACCCCAGCCCTGCCCCAGTGCCAGGGCTCCTTCTCCAGCCCCATCTACACCTCACCCAGGACCCTCCCTGATCCTCTTTCAGCTTCGGAATCTCAGGCAGGGGAGGGTGCAGGCAGACAATGAAACAAGAGCATGATGAGCAATTCAGCAGAACTCCTTTCTGTCTGCCTCCCACCCCACCTTCGTAAAGCGCTGTCACATTTTCAGACCCTGGCAGGTCCTTGAATGGGAAGGAGCCTGCCCCCTACCCAAGGTTCCAAGAGTGGAAGATAGGCTCAGAGAGGGGCAGGGACTGGACCAAGGCCACACAGCGAGATGCTGGGACACCCCAAGACAATGCCCACAGTGCCTGGCAGGTGGGGCCTCAGGTGGGCCAGGTGGGATGGTGACATGCTGGAATGTTCAAAGTTTGTCCAGAGGGAGCGGCCAGGTTGTGCCCACATGGGGGAGCCGGGCCCAGTGTGACCAGGCCAGCCAAGTGTTCTAGAAAAGCTACTGATTGGACCATCTAGAGAGCCCAGTGTGGTGCTTGACAAAGACAAGGTCAGATAATGTACTGCCCTCGTGGACACAGTCCAGAGGGTGGACACCTGGGATTTCTGTGGCTCCTGTGTAGTGAGATGAATCCACCCTGGCCTGCCATGCACTAATGTCCCCCTCAAAACCCTTCTCAGTTAGGAAGTCTTTGGTGTCCTTGAAGGGTCCGCAGCAGTCCTACTGTGCAGAGTACAGGGTATGCACTGCATAAGGTGCCCATCTGTCCACGGGTTCATCCCTTGGCCAGACAGTGACAGCCATACTTGGATTTGAGGTGGGACCAGCGGTAAAGAGGTCTCTAAGCCAGCAGAATGAAAACTTGCCGCCACATCGAAGGCTCTGCATGAGAGTGAAGTATGCACAGAAGAAAGCAAGCTAAGACAGAGAGAGGCCGATTCCTCTTAACCTTGAGCACCTGAATCCAGCTATGCATAAAGCTCCTAGTGTCTCAGTTTCCCATCTTCTGAAATGATGTCTCTCATTGAGTGGGTGTCCATCAACCCTGAGCTGGAATTTGTAATTCTTGCTACCAGGTGGTATCTCAACTGGCACTCCCTTCCTTGAACGCCCCAACCCAGTACCCCAGAATGAACACACCACTTTGTGTGTGGAGGGAATCGAGCTCAACTCTTGTCTCACTGGTGTTTCTTCCTTTCCCTCCTCCTCCCCTGCCAGCTATGCTATTGGGCGATATACCCTAATGTATATTTAACAGTGGTTCAAAAATCAAATTAATTTAGATTGGTTAATAAACTGTAACATCCGTTTCTAAATCGAGCTACGCTTTCCTCTTGAGCAACTAAATTCATGGCTGTTGGTTTAATTTGTTGCTATTGTAATCCTTTAAGGCTGATGAAATTATGGAAAGGTTTCTAGTGAAATTATCCAGATTTGATTAGGGTTGAGCCTATTAATATTTCTCCTTCCTCCTCGTCTTTGGGGAGAGATGGGCTTAGAGTCTGTAGGTTCTGCGTGCTGTGAGGGGCTGCAGGTGTGACCTCAAGAGGATATATACTCTGTCCCTCTTCAGACACTCTTCCTTGTGGCATGCATTTATTGGGCACCGACTGTATGCCCAGCCCTGTACCAATACTGAGGGCAGTGAATCAGATATGTGCTGTACCATCAGGAACATGTCATGTGAGGGGATGAAACAGATCCGATCTTGCAAAAAATGAGCACAAAGCCTGCAAAGGTGAGAGCTGTGTAAGACAGAAACCTGTCAGAAAGGGAAACTACGCAGGTATTCTCCTCTCAGTGAGAGCAAAGGGAAAGTGGCAAGACTGCACCCCATCAAAGGCAGAAAGCTTGCAAGACCTGGAAACACAAGGCAGACCCAATGAGTTGCGGTTCTCACAGGCTTCGCTGTATTTGGGAAGATGTCCCAGAAAGCACAGGGTGAGACAGGTAAAGGAAGGAAGAGCTATGGGGTGTGTGAATCCCAGCGGCGCCTCGGGGAAAATCTCTGGGAATGGCTTGAAGCACTGTCCACGCTCCTACACTGAAGAAGGCACAGCTGCTGCCAGAGCTGGTGCCTGCCCACACTCTCACTGGAGGAGGCAGTGTCAGAAAGCCCAGGGAGGAACTGTGCCTCCTGTCTCCCTGATCTGGGTCCAGCCCAGCTGGGGCTATGCACAGCGACGTCACTGAGCAGCCCGTGTGGGGTCGGCAGGGCCCACCACTGGAGCTGGATTTCTTTGGCATGAAAAGTGCATTGTGGGTGACCCCAGACAGACACCCTCAGACCCATATGCCCCATTTCCCTCCACCTCTCACTGGCTTCTCTGCTTTCGGATTTCTTTCCTCTGCCCCCACCCAGTTCCCAAAGAGTGCGTCAACCTTCTCGAAGTTCTCCAGGTTCCACAAGCTCCTCTCAGGCCCAGATGAGATGACCGTGGGTAACCAGTCCGTGCTATTTGTCCACAGGTTCTCTGGGCCCCGTGTGACAGCTGTTGTCTCACACTGGCCTCGACATAGACCTTTGCCGTCTTGCTCACTGTAAACCCCGTACCAGACATACTGCGGGCACTCAAATAGCACATCAGTTTGACCTGGAGCTTGAGCCTCAATTTCCTGCTGAAGATAGTACCCCACCAGTGGCCCATGCAGGACACAAGCGGTTAAATACTTGCTGACTAGCCAAAAGGTTGGTGGTTTGAACCCACCCAGAGGCACCTTGGAAGATAGGCCTGGCCATCTGTTTCTAACCGGCCACGACCTTGGCAGCCCTGTGGAGCGCAGTTCTCCTCTGCACCGTGGGGTGGCTGTGAGTCAGGGTCAAGTGGACAGTAACCAACAGCAACCAGGACCCCACAGCGACTGCAGCAGGCTGAGAGCACCAGATCAAAGCCAGACCCAGGCATGCCGGGAGCAGGGGACGCCCAGGCAGGCGGGCTTTGTGGCCTCCCTCCTGAGGTTACACTGCCCCCGCCTGCTAACTCCATTTGTTCTGGAATGTTCCAGGCCTAGCCCCAAGCAGCACATAATCACAGAGGAATCTGAAGAGTGAGTGTCCAGGCCCCCACTTCAGGAAAGCGTGGGTTGGGGCACAGCCTGATGCTGACATGGGGGTTAGAGGGTGCCAGGCCCAGAGTGGTCCCATGGGATTCAGGAACAGCATGGTATCCTGAGCGGGATGAAAAGTCCCCTCCACAGGTGCTGGTGGCCGGGCCCCGGTTCTCCAGTGGAGTGGGTGTTGTGGCAGCTGCCTTTCAGAGGTCCTGAGGCTGAGCCTTTGCTCATGCCCTTCCCTCTTCCGGCCTGCCCTTCCCATTACTTCACAGAGCGTGGCTTCAGATGTCAGCTGGAGCCTGTCTTCCTAGGAACGTGCGCTCCCAGCCCAGTATCCCCTTCATAGGACCCAGCACGCCAGTGACTCTGGATTTCTAACACTGCTCCCCTGTGCTCAGCTCTCCCGCAGACTCTGGGTCACCCACAGGCTTCCCACTGATGGTCCCCATGTGTCTAGTTGAACTGCATAGAGTTTCAGTAATTAAAAAAAGATAAATAGCCATCGTCTTAAGGTGAGGAGATTGCACATTAGAAGTCTGGATTTCTCATGTGAAATGAACAGTCCCTTGTTCCTATAGGACAGTAAGCCCACCAGTCACGACCCCATTCTGACCCTGTAGGATGAGTAGAACAGCTCTGTAGGGTTTCCAAGGTTGTCATCTTTATGGAGCTAGACTGCAATGTCTTCCTTCCTTGGAGCAGCTGGTGAGTTAGCCCACCTTTCGCCAAACCTTTCAGTTAGTAGCCTAGCGTTTACCCAGTGTGCCAGCAGGGTTCCTTTACCCAACACTTATTGTTATTGTTGTGAAGCCATCAAGTCGGTTCCAACCCATACCGACCCTGCATAGAGTTTCTGAGGAGTGGCTGCTGAGCCTGAACCACCGACCTTGCAGTTCAAATGGCTTTGCAGTCTGGCGCATTAACCCTTTATCCAACAGTTGTTGGCTAGAATTGGCCTTTAAGCAGAATGGGAGCACTGTAATCCACTTGGTCCTACTCCCCACCAGTCCCTATTGCAGCATTCCTGGGCTGTTTCAGCTAATGGCATTGCCTGCTTGACCCATATAGCCCTTTGAGTTTCCAAGCCTATATCCAATCCTTCTTTGTGCCCCTCACTGCACCTGGCACGTAGTAAACCCTTAACATTCAGTTACTCCCCAAGGACAACCTGATGAGGACACATCTCCCCATTTTCAAGATGAGGAAACTGAGGTTCAGAGAAGCTAAGCACACTTTCCAAGATCAGAGGCAATAATGAGCCACCTACCTGGCCTCTGTCCATACCACCCTGTGCTGGCACTAACCAGGGCAGAGGAAACCCCTGAGAACTCACAGAAGATGCCACCACAACTCATGCCTGCTCCACATAAAGCCAGGATTGAAAACTTAGCTGCCCACGGAGCCACCTGGTACATAAACTGGGTGGGTGCAGGGACCCAGTGATGCAGGCCACATCTGCTGAGCCCTGGCCCACTGTGCTGGAATTCCTGATGTCTGAAGAGTCCTGGTATGGCGCTGTAGGATAAGCACTGGACTGCCCAGCATGAGGTCTGCTGTTGAAATGCACCAGTAGCTCCTCGGTGGGTCACTGTGAGTTGGACCGGACTTAACTCAGCACACAGATGGAACAACATCAAAGAGAAGCTGGGCAGCTGGGTCTCACTGTGAAAGCTCAGAGAGCAGGATTGCTTCCAAGCTTGAGAGCTAATGTAAATTGTTGATTACTGGATGTCTCTTACCCCCTTTCCCCCCCTCCAATACCTCCCACTTGTAATGGCGACACCTACCTTGCAGCTTTACCACCTTTGTACTTTGGAAGCAGATAACTAGCGCTCTATATTCACAGATGAGGAATTTTGCCGCAGAATGGAACTTAGGCTTGGAGTTGATTTGAGACTTTTGGGACAATGTGATGGAGTGAAAATGTTTTACATGTGGCAAGTACATGACTTTGCGGGGTAGGGCCAAAGGGTGTAATGTTGTGGATTGTTCTTAAGTGCCAACAAGTTGGTTCAGACTCACAGCATCCCTGTATAGGTTACTGAGTCTGTAAATCTTTACAGGAGCAGAAAGCCACATTTTCTTCCCACAGAGCGGATGGGATGGTAGGTTTAAACTGCCAACATTGTGGTTAACAGTCGAGTGCCTTATCCTATAGCGCAACCAGTACTCCTATGTTATGAATTTGAATCCCCTCAGAAGATGTCAACTTGGCTGGTGAAAGAGTCTCGGTATTGTGTTATAGTCCTCCACTTTGCATCCTGCTGTATTTGAAATCCTCATGATGTCAACGAGGCAGTGGACAGGATCCAGTTGTATCTTGAGTCACTGCCTTTTGAGACATAAAACAGATGGAACCAATGAGCAGAGATCACCAAGGAAGAAGAGCCAGAACCTCCTAGAACCAGGGCACACAGAAAGAGACTTCCCCAAGAGCCGGCACCCTTAATTCAGACTTCTTCTCTCCTAGACTGTGGGAGAATGCATTTCTGTTTATGAAAACCCCCCACTTGTGGTATTTCTGTTAAAAGCAGTTCTAGAGAGCTAAGGCAGTTTGGTTTTCTGAGTCCATACAGCCTATGGTCAGCCCTCCAGACTCTGGATGTTGGCCATGCTCTCTGGATTCTGGGTGGCCACTCTTCCTTGGGGTCCACATGGAGCATGTCAGTAGCTGAGCCCTCACACCCTGTGTCCTCAGGTCAAGCCCTTGACTGTTAAGCTCGTTCTTCATCACCGGCTGCAGCGGCCAGGTTTGGTCTGGGTGTAGGGTTCTTGGCTCTCTGTTTTCAGGGCAGGTGGGCCAAGGGGACCTCATGGGGGTATTGCCAGGGTCCAGGAGGCACAGGGGCTCCTTGACACCCCTCCATCTCTGTCCTCTTCCCTTCTGCTTAGTCAAACATTCGTTTACAAAATAGGAGACTGTGATTTACCTGTCTGTGTTTCCCAAGGCTGTCGTAACAAAGGACCCCAAACTGGGTGACTTTAATCAGCAGACACTTTTTCTCTCAAGGGTCTGGAGGCCTGAAATCTGAGATCGGGGGGTCCGCAGGCCCGTGCTTAGAGAAGGACCCGTGCTTGTCTCTTCCAGCTTCTAGTATGGGCTGGGGATCCTTGCTGCTCCTTGGCTTGTGGTAACATCACTTCCACCTCCGTATCCACTGTCACATGACCATCATCACATGACCATCGTCACATGTGTGTGTGAGCGTGTCTCTCTCAAGACCTACTGTAAGAACACCCATCATCGTTTCCACCCACGCACCCATTCATCCATCCGCAGGTGCCTTGGGAGACAGGCTGGTGATCTGCTTCTGACAGGTTATAGCCCATAGAGCGGTTCTCTGCACATGGGGTCAGAGACAACGAGCAACAATGTCTCATCTTTAACTGAACGGATAACATCTGCAGGGACCCCAGTTCCAAATAAGGTCCCATTCACAGGTGAAAAGCTACAGGGCTTGAACTTACCATTTTGGATGGAGGTTGGGGGGCTCACAATTCAGCGCACTAGAACCACTTACCATGGACCAGGCAGGCACCAGGCAGAGCCATGTGTCACTTCCAAATAGAAATCAGGAATGGCTCCTAGGATCTAAAAGAGATCAATCTCTTCCCATCTTGTAAAGCGTCGTTCCTTTGAGGGCAGGGATACTGTCTGCTTCATTTCTTACTCCCCGTTCCCTACTCCCAGTGCCTGAAATAGAAGCTAGCAAAGTTTGTTGAATGACCAGATGCCCGTGTAGGAGTTAGCATCTCCCATGCATTAACTACAGGGAACCCACAACAGGAATCCCTCTTATTGCCCCTCCTGTGAGGGTGACCAACCAGAGACACTGAGAGAGAAGGAGTTGGCCAGCCTCTGTATGACCACCAGCGTTGGGCCAGGAGCTGAACCTGGGCCTCAGCCAAGAGACAAAACCCTCTTTTCCCTCTTTCCTTTCTAGCCTGTAATTTGAGCCTTTTTACACAGCTTGGGGCTTGGGGAGCCCACAGTTGACACCCAGTGAATCAAAGATGGGTGGGACACTGAGGGCCTCTTGTAAGAATTTCAGCTAAGCCCTTCCAAGCCACTCCTGGGAGCTGGGCTGCTTGGAAAGGGGACTTACTATTCCTTCCAGGAAGAGCCTCATGCTGAAAACCAGGCTGCTTGGAGAAGCCTGTCCTGGAAGGATGTGGAATCATTTCCCCAAGGCAGGGATTTAAACAGCGCTCCAAGGAACGCAGCAGAAGAAACAATTTTAGGGAGAAAAAATGTACACACATGCACCAAATTCCTTCCTGACAACATAAGCGGGAAGAATTTTATCTGCTCTCAGAGGGAAAACTCAAGCAGTTGAACTTGAAACCTGGGCGGGTTCCCCACTCCTCAATGGGCTGATTGTTCCATGGGGTGATAAGAAATAATAGAGTGCTGGGGAGCCAGTGTTTGGTTTGGCCTCAATAAATCCAAGCTGACTGTCTTCTGAGGGTTTTCAGGCCTCATGCGTGGCTCAGACTGGTGTCTCCTAGGGCCAAGGAACAGATTCCCAGTAACACTTAAGCAACCAAACACCTCCGAGGGAGCATGGTCTGGGACTGACCTAGGCCTGTGTGTTGGTAGAGTGTGGCCAAAGGACACGGTTACTTGCCCGGGGCACAGAGGACTCCCCCACCTTAGCAATATCACCCACAGGTGTTCCTTATTTTGTTGGGCATCACCAAGACCCTGCGGCTACATAAGGAAACTTGGTGGCAGCGTATATGGAGCAAGTCTATTGGTTTCTCCGACAGTGTGAATTCACTTCATCCTATTTGGGGCATTCTTACAATATCTCTGAAGTTTTCATCATGCTATTGCCCACAAGATCGGCAGTTCTAACCTATCAGCTGCTCCTAGGAAAACCCTACACAAGGTCTCTAGGAGTCAAAATTGAATCGATGACACTTCACAATGACGTTGCGCAGTTAATATGACCGCGCTTCAAGGAGTTTGTGGAAAGAGTCCATTATTTTTCATTCTGTTTTCCCACCAACTTTTTGAAATCCCCTCATATATGGCGCTGTGGGATAATGCATTGGACCACAAGGTCGTTTGAATCTCAAGGTCCGCGGTTCAAACTCACCAGCCACTCCTTGAAACCCTTTACAGGGTCACTAAGAGTTGGAAGCGACTTGACATTACTTGACAACAACAACATGGACTAGAAAATAGTGTAACTGTGACTTTTATATGCACTGGGAAAACAAAGCAGGCATGTACCTTGCTCTTTTATGACATTTGTTTTATTTTGATGGTCTGGAACGGAACCAGCAGTACCTCCGAGGTGCGCCTATAAACCAGGTTCTCAGGAAACACAGTGTCATCTGCCGGTTTCTGGGAGCAACGCACTACCGCTTGTCTTTGCCTGTTTTCACCTGCTCCCTTTCTGCACACTCAACGGAGGGGAGCCCCAAACCGTTCTAGAAAATGGGCTGAAGCAGCACCCCAGCTTTCTCTCGACTCTTCCACTGAGATTTTATCTCACTAAAATGAGGTTGAGACAGAAAGCAAACGGTATTGTCAATGTCTAGAGCTTTTTTAGGAGCCCTGGTGGCACAGTGGTTAAGTGCTTAGCTGCTAACCAAAAGGTCACACGTTGGAAATCACCAGCAGCTCCGGAGGCAGTTGTTAAGTGCCGTCGAGTCGGTTCCGATCCATAGCGACCCTGTACAGGGTTTCCGAGGCTGTAAATCTTTACGGGAGCAGAAAGCCTCATCTTTCTCCCAAGGAGCAGCCCCAGAGATTAGAGCCTGGGAAGCCCTCTGGGGTCGCCCTGACTCATCATCACCTTTGATTCCTGCCCAATGTCTCTCCTGCACAGACTCTGCTCATTGGTCAGCGCGGGCTCCCATGTTGGTAGGCTCTGAGCAGTATTCCTTACTAAGGCGGACATGGAAGGAAAAGACTAGAAATCTCTTTCCAAACAGCGTCCAGTGAAAGTCCGATGGATCACAGTGGTCTGATCTTGTTGTGCATGGGGTCTACCATGACTCAGGGGGCAACTCCGTGGTAGCTGACAACAACAAACTCAGTGCTTTTCCCTTCTTCCAGCAGATACTGATAGACTTAGGTCTTTACCATTTACCTGTTTTGAGTATTTCATCTAAGTGGGGCCCTTTCGTGTCTGACTTAGTTCACTCAGCTTCATCCATGGTGTGTCGGGAATCAGGATTTGATTCCTTTTTATGACTGGTTAATACTTGGCTACACCTCACATTTTCTTTATTCATCCATCTGTTGCTGGGTATTAGGTTGATGTCATCTCATAGCAGCTGGGAGTATGTTGTAACGAACATCGGTATTCAAGTATCTGTGTTCCTGATTTGTGGTATACAGATCCCTTAGGTGTACAGTCATCCCTACACATACCAGGGATTAGTTCCAGGACCCGCCACAGATACCAAAGTCCACGATGCTCAAGTCCCTTCTATGAAACGGCATGGTGTTCACTCATAACCTCGGCACATCCTCCCGTGTACTTTCAAGTCACCTCCAGATTACTGGAGTTCAGCGTCCTGTAGGTAGCATGGCACACCCCTTCTTAGCTTTCGAGGGAGTGTTTTAACCACTTCATCGTCTGCACATTTGTTTTCAGAATACTTTCGATCTGAGGTTGGTTGAATCCCCAGATCAGGATCGCAGATATGAAGGGCTGACAGTCCATATCCAGGAATAGACTTGCTGGGTCATCTGATAATTCTCCATTCAGCTTCTTGAGCCACCAAACTGGTTTCTACTGCAGCTATGCCATCTTCTTACATTCCTACCAGCAATGGATGAGGGCTCCAGTTTCTCCACATCATAGAGAAGGATTTGGAAGTTTATCTGCTCTATCTTTTTTGGCCGGTTCTCCACATCCCTGTCCTTTCCCTTGCAGCATCCCCTCCCCTAGCCTAGCCCGCCAGGAGAGCTGAGGTTGCTGGCGATCTGTCAGCCCGTGGAGCCCAGCTCTCTGTGTATTTGCTGAAAGGCCTGATACAGCAATAGCTCAATTTTATTGATCACGTCAAAAGCAGTAATTCAAGAAAGCTATTTAAATTCACGGGAGGAAGCCAGAGCAATTATCCACGTCTGCATCAGATTCTTCATCATTTCTGTTATTGGCGATTGAGCGTGGAGACAGACATTTTATGTAAAGCTGACGTGGCAGCCAGGGAACCAGGGAGGGCTGGGGTTTTGTTTGCAGCCCAGAAGAAACCGTAATCAACAGTTCGCCGATATAAATCTACATGCAGAACAGTTTACAGGGTATTGCCATAGGGGCACGCAGGTACCCGTGGTGTAAATTCATTTTGTCCTTAATTTCAACCAAATCCCGTCGGCACAGCCAGACATCCCGTCTTTCAGCACATAATAACACTGTGATTTGTGATGGGGCAGGTTTTTTTTTCTCTTCTTCTTCTGTTAAACTTTAATGAAAGCTTAAATCACGGTGGAATTCTCGCGGGTGACAGGAAGATAGATCCGTGGAAGGCACCGTGACATTGACTGGGATTGAGTGTGGGAAAGTCCCCACCAGTGTGCCTTGACCACAGCAGACAACAGCCTCCCTAGGTAGGGATCGTGCTTCATTCTGCTCTAAACACTTGGTACAGTGGGTGCTCAGTGAATAATGGAAGGAAGGAATGAAGTGGGTGAATTGTTTATTCAAAATGTGTTTGCCAAGCTCACCTGCTCCTACGTGTCATGATATTTGCTGGACATATTCCCTGTACCTCCCGAAGGACCCTCTCCACTCTTCCTCCTGTAGGTTGGTTTGGGTGGGCTGCATTAGTTAGGCATCTCAGCCCCCTGTGCCCAGCTGCCTTTAGCCAATAGGGGGCACCAGCTAGAGGCAGAGGCTGGGAGATTCATTCCCCGACTTTCTCTCAGCCTTGCCTCATTTGGCTGTTCTACCAAAGGCTATGATTCCTATTGGGTGCCTATCTTAAACTCTCTGGCTTGTAACTTTCCACTGTTGCTGGTGAATTCTCTTTACTCTTCTTACTTCTCAACCCCAGAGAGAGAACTTGGGCCACACAGTGGATGTCTATGGGCCTGTCTACCCAGCCTCTCTCTTAATGGGAGAAATCTGCCCCTCCCTTCTTGTCTACTCATGTAGTTTGGGTGGGGCCGACCTGTCACCACAATCATTGGTTCAGGAATAATCAGGCTGGGCCAATGAGAACCTGTCCTGGGACTTTAGCTGGAGTCCCTGGGAAAGAAGCTTTCTGTTTCCACTGAGTTGCTAAGCTGGGTGGATGTAGGATGTAATTGACGCTGAGGAACAAATCTACCCAAATAAAAGGAGCACCAAGAGATAGGGATAGGCCACTTTCCCAGGTGGCTGCTGAAGGTGGTGGAGGGACAGGTCATGTGCATGATGGTCAAGACTATCTCCCAAGCTGCCTGGTAGCCACTTGGGCAACACAGGTGAGCGGCTAGGCTAGAAGGTGGTGGTGATGAGCTATGAGGGCATCAGCATTCTGGAAACTTCTACAGAAACCAGTTGACGTACTTGGCCTTTCTCCACAAGCACGTGATCACCAACCCATCCACTTCCAGGTCCCCAACTTCATCTTTTGGCAGACTGTGTGTGGCTTGTTGTTGCACAAGACCAAGTGTGGCCAGGCTGCCCCGGACCACCTCAAGGTGTTTCCTGGGGTCTCCCCCATGACAAGACAAAGCGGAGATGCTTCCAGCTGCCCTTCAGATTGTGCATCTCAAGCCCACATGTACGTTTGCCCTCCTGGGCTGCCTTGTTCTCAAGGTGGGCTGGAAGAGAAGAGGAAGAAAAAAACCGAGATTCATTACAGAAGAAGATGCAGCTCATGAGGATGTGGCAACAGGCCAAGAAGAACTTGGAAAAGATCCACAAATCCTCAGAGGTACTCAAGACTCATAGCCTGAACCCAGGAGAGATTGTTAAATTCCTCCAAAAAAGAGACAGAGAGGCGGAGAGACTATTTTAACACCTGTATCCAGCCATACCTGAAGTTGAACCTTGGGCTTTCAGTACGTTCGGAGAGTTGGGTTTCTGTCTCTGTTCATTTAGTCACTTAACACAGCCTCACTCCTATAACTTCCCTCGTCTCCTCCCACTCCTCAGCCCACAACGTTCCTGACTATTGCAGACTTTGCTGAGTTTGGGGGAACAATGCAGGGTATCTCAGCACCATGCTGCCCAGCCTCCTTTTACCCCAAAGATCCCCAACTTCCATGTTTTCTAGCCCTTTTCCCTTAGGAATCCCTGGAACCTCTTCTTTCTCAAATCCTCACCATTGTATCCTGCCACCCACTCTGTTCTCACACCCTGGCCTCCTGAGAACCAGCTCTGTTGTGCCCACTTCTCCCTTGTGAAAAGGGTAAGGGCACCAGGTCTCCATTCATGTGCTGTGTGACCTGGGGCAGGCTGATGGATCTCTCTGTGCATTGGTACCCTAGTCTGTAAAATGGATTGTCATGAGGGTTAATGGCGTGAGTTTATGGAACACAGTCAGCACTGTGGCTGGCCTGTAAGCCTTTATTGTGTTTGTTGTTAATAATAAGAGGACGCTGTTGGAATTCATATCCTCAGTGAAATGAATATGCCACTTCCCTTAGGAAACATAGATCCCTGGTGGTACTGTGGGTTAAGTCCTGGGCTGCTAACCACGAGGTCAGTGGTCCAAACTCTGCTGGAGAAAGGTACATCAATCTGTTCCCATAGAGCTTTGCAGTCTCGGAAGCCCTATGAATCCAGCCGTACCCGAAAGTCAAACCCGTGGACCTTTCAGTTACATGGAACAGTACATTTGGAGAGTTGGGTTTCTGTCTCTGTCCACTCAGTCACCTAACAGAGTCCTATATGGTCACTCTGAGTTGGAATTGAAACGACCGCAGTGGGGTTTGTTTCGGTTTAGGAATCAGAAGGAATTAACTACTAAGCATCTTCGTTATTTCCCTGCCCCCAGCCCATCTGGAGGACTCTGAACACAACTTGTGCTGTCTGAAGGGAAGGTGGCACCTGGGGAGGAGGAGAGAGGGTAGGCCATGTTGGGGAGACCCTTCCACCTGGAGGAGGGGGCACTGTGGACTTGCTTCCCGGGCGGCAGTGAGGCTGTCTTAGTCTTAGCAGGGAGATGTTTTATGAGGATCCTTTGGCTGGTATGCAGCAGGGCCACATCCGTGCTCCAGCGTGGGTTAAATGAAAGGGCAGCTTCCCTGGCAAGCCAGGCGGCGGCACAGCGGCTGCAGCAATGAGGAGAGAACCCAGTCACCATCATGATGGCCAGGCTTTGTGCGGAGCAGGGAGTTCACACTCCCCCCTCTGGAGAGTAGCTGGTGGGAGGAAGGAACACCAAGTTGGAGCCACTGTGGACTGCCAAGAGGGATGGGGAGTTTACTGCAGGGAAGCCCAGTGCCCTTCCAGCCCCACACTCAAGTTCATAGAAGTGAGTGTTCTTTATATATGGTAGTTTCGCTTTTGCCCCATTTTGCAGATGAGGAAACTAAGGCTCAGAATGGGGTTGAGGTCATATAGCTGGGAAACATGAACTGAATCTGATGCTGAATCTCATGTCATTTTGGTTAAGCAGGTGGCCTCATAGAGATAGTAGGGATGGGATGGGGGAGGTGGGCATGTGCTTAGAGAAGCCCCTTTGTGAAGCAAACCAGAACTGGTCAAACTGGGACCTTTGCTAGTGAGATTTAGTGAAGGCCACTTGGATGCAGAAGAGGCTCTGGTAGTATAGTGGATTCTGCATTGGTCTGCAAACCACAAGGTCAGTAGTTCAAAGCCATCAGCAGCTCCACTGAAGAAAGATGAGGCTTTCTGCTCTTACAAAGATTTGCAGCCTTGAAAACCCAATAAAGCAGGGGTGGGGGATATCCAACCCACAGACCATATGTTGTTTGCTGTTAGTAAGTGCCGTGGAGTCAGTTCTGACTCACAGGGTTTCCTAAAGAGCAGTTTGTGGGTTTGAACTACTGACCTTTTGGTTCACAGCCCAGTGCTGATCCATCCTACAGTGTCACACCAGAGTCCTCATAGGCCACATAAGGCTCTTAAAATCTTTTGGTCTGGCCCTGCCAAGGCAACCGCAGTTCCAACCATCAAATTGTTGTTAAGTGCTGTTGAGTTAGTTCTGACCCATAGTGACCCTGTATAGTGTTTACAAAGAGCAGCTGGTGGGTTTGAACTGCCAACCTTGTGGTTCAAGTTGACTTTGCAGTCCAGGATACTATCCTGAGTGCCACACCAAGACTCCTGCCATCACATTTGTTATTGTTGTTAAGTGCTGTTGAGTCAGTTCCGACTCATACCTGTATAAGGTTTCTAAGGAGTCGGGTGGTGAGTTTGAACTGCCAACCTTGTGGTTCTAACTGACCTTGTTGTCCAGTGTTTTATCTCACAGAATCACACCAGGTCATCACATTAGGGGTTAGTTAATTAAATCGTATGACCAAATATAGCAGGCTCATTTTTTTAAAAGCTTTTGTTGTAAATTGAGTGATAGGTTACAGGGCAGAGCATCAGTTTTGCGTTAACCAATTGTATTTTGTATCATTACAATGATTACAATCCCCTCCACACACTGTTGGTTAACAGTATTTGCCTCTAGTCCCTCTTTTTTTTTCTAATGTACACAAAACACACAGAACATATATATTTGCTTAAATGACTAAAAGGCACATTCTGGCCGCCAGCACGCAGCTTTTCTCTTTCCCTGAGTCTAGAGTCCTCAGCTGCTCTCTCTCTCCATGTCCTCATCTCTGCCTCCATCTCTTGTTGTCACTGCTTCTCTGGATAAGATCCCATGGATCCGCTCATGTTCTTTCCTCTTGATGGTTCTACAGTCCTCTCTGTTCCTGGAATGAAGGATTAACTACTCCCCCCTTTTCGTTATACATCTTCTACCTTTACAGCTGTGACAAGCACAATTAATCATGATAACAATTACTCACTATTAAATCAAAAGAATGCTATCCCCGTTCTCCTCCATCCCTTTTCACACCAGACACATCTAGACAAGAGGAAAACTATTCAGTGGGGATTCTACCCTTACTCCCTCACTCTGAAACTAAGCACATTCTTGAAAACTTCTAAGCCAGCCACTTCATGCCTTTATAGCCCCCTTAGACATTTGCCTGTCCCCATCAACCCTATGTACTGAGAGGATAGGCTTGATCCTTGATGTGAAGACTCTTTCCCTCTAGTTTGGAATTTTGAGCAACTTCATCTTTAAGCAAAGGTCAAGTTCATCAAATTGTAGTATTTTACACTTGCTTCCTGTGTCAAACTTTTTTTTCTTCCTCTAGTCAAGTGCTAATCAGCAAGCCATCCATGCAAGGTCAAATGGGTACTATCTGAAAGTTTGGGTGTTCTTACACATCACCTCCCCACTTCAGATCAGCTAACCACTTTACTCACAGCTCTAGCCCCCAGTGGCTAGGTCAGTGTCCATGGGCTCAGGAGTTCCCAAGTCTCCCCAGACTTTGGCTAACCAGCCCTTCCTCTTCTCTTCTCTCTCTCATCTCAAGGTTGACAGGAGTCATGGTTGAACTCAGCCCATGTCTTCATTACTGCCTTTCCCCCACTTCCACTCACAAGTAGACCAAAGCGGTCACCAGCAGACTTATAAGCCTGCTTGTGTGTTCCTTTTGAGTTTCTGTCTTGGAAGGGGGTTTATCCTGATGGGCTGACTTTTCTTGCTTTGGTGGCTTCCAGGCGAACAGCTTGCAGTTCTTATAACAACCAAACAGTCTGCTTTTTTTCTTTTCATTTCTTTTCTTTTTTCCTGCTGGTTTTTCTTTCAAGAAGTATCTTTTGTTCCTCTAGCTGCTCTGGGCTGGTCTGCATGTCCTTTCAAGTGGAAATGTCCCACCTCAGAAGGTTCTGAATGGGGCTCAGGATTCCACCTAAGGCCCCATGCTCTACAAAGACTTAGCAAGAGTTGTATTTCACTGGGCAAATTCTAGAATCCCTTTTTAGCTATTCCAATCAGTTATAGGCAGAAGACGGGCTTACAAGCTTCCTGTAACCATATTTCCCAATATTCCTTTCTATCCCACTTTAAATGTCTATTTTCCAATAGTAGGCTAGGGAAACCAATATCCGTAAGACAATCAAGCCCCTTAACCTTATTTCCCATCTTTTACACATTCAGACTATGCCTTGATCCCTGTATCACAGAGCCCTGTTGTTCCAAGGTTGAGCATACACCACTATTTACCTCTGTCCCATTTACCCCATGCAAACCTGCTTAAGTGTTTCCCTATCTACCTTGTTCTTCCAACTTCCCCAGCAGGCTAATTTTTAAGTTGATACTTTTATATAGCTCGCGAATGATGTAACAAATCTTGGCAGATATAACAAATCCTTACTATATAGGATCCCCATGAGTCGAAACCAAGTTGACATGCAACCAAACCCACCACCACTGCTGGAAGAGTATACCTGTGTTAGAGAAAGAGAGAGTGATCCGGTTCTACTTCAGGTCTCTGAGTTCCCCAGTGTCCATTCATTGATTGAGGGTTTGTTATTATTAGGCACCATTGAGTTGGCCGTGATTCATACCGGCCCAGTGTACAACAGAACAAAACACTGCCCAGTCCTGCGTCATCCTCAAAATCATTGCTTTGTTTGAGCCCATTGCTGCAATCTCTGTCAGCCCATAGCATTGAATATGTTCCACTTTGTCACTGACCCACACTTTACCAAGCATGATGTCCTCTGGGGACTGAGCCCTCTTGACACGTCCACCGGACTTGAAACAGAGTCTCTCCATCTTCACTTCTAAGGAACATTCCAGCCGTACCTCTTTTAAGACATATTTCTTTGTTCTTTTGGCAGTCCATGGTATATTCTTTGCAACACCATGATTCAGAGGCATCAATTTTTCTTTGGTCTTCCTTATTCATTGTCCAGCGCACATGAGGGGATTATAAATACCATGACTTGGGTCAGGTGCACCTCAGTTCTCAAAGTGACATCCTTGGTTTTTAACATGTTAATGAAGTCTTTGGCAGCAGAGGTGCCTAATGCAGTGTAGCTGTTACATTCACTGTTTACATGTATTTGAGTACCTACCGCATGCCGGAAACTACACAGAGCTCTGGGCAATTGAGCCATGGATAAGACAAGCAAAAACTCAGACCTTCATGAAGTGTATATTCTAGTTGAGGAGGGCAGGGGGCAGAGTGACTAAAAAGAGTGACCAGAAGGCAAGAGTATCATTTTATGCAGACAAGTCAGGTGTTGAGGGGGCACAGGCTGGGGAGGGGATCCTTTATAGAAGATGACCAGGCAGGGCCTATTGAAGGCAGCATCTGAGCTGGGATCCCTAGGACAGAAACACACCCAGGGCTAGGTTCCTGCAGGTTGAAACTGAGTGAGTAATCCCCTGACACCCTTCATTTTCACCTGCAGGGAAAAGAAGACTGAACAGAAACCCAGCACACAGGTATGAAGCTCAGGATTATACTGATTTTGTAATGGGAAATCCCAGATGTAGCTTCAGGCACGGGTGGATCCAGGGGCTCACAGGCTGCCATCCACATTAGATCTCTCTGTCACTCTTCCCTGCTCTCTCTGCTCTGGTGACTTCATCTTGCGGTTGGCTGACAGGAGGGCCACCACAGGTGGTAAATAGTAGTGGATGCATGCAAATGGGCCCCAGGTCAGCCACTTTGGCCAGTCTCTAACTAGAGAGTGGAGATTAAGATCACAAACTATGGAGATGGACAACCTGGGTTCACATCCTAGCCTAGCCACTGTCTAGCTGTGTGACCTTGGGTAAATGACTCCCCTTCTCTGAACTTCGGTCTGTACAGTGATGAGCCTTTTGCTACCTGGCTTCCTTGAGGCATTGTCTGAGTTTGGTGTTGATACATGCAAAGTGCTCAGGACAATGTCCAGCCCTAATAAAGGAAGCTCTATAAAAATGGGGGGGGGGGAAGGGGGTAGATGCCATCAAGTGGACTCCAACTAGGTGTGTGCCAGTAGAACTACGCTCTGTGCTTTACAGGGTCTTAGTCACTGCTTTTTTGGAAGCAGATCTCCAGGTGGAATCGAACCTCCAACCTTTTGGTTAGTAGCCAAATGTGTTAACTGTTTGCACCACCCAAGGGACTCCATAGACGATAGCTACTCTTCTACCCAACTGCCCCCCTCTTAGTCCCCATCATGGTTAATACTTCCCTAGGTCATTTGTTAAGTGCCATCTAGTCAGTTCCAATTCATAGCAACCCTGTTTTCCAAGGAGTGACTGGTGGGTTTGAACCGCTGACCTGTGGTTAGTAGTCCATTGCTTATTCAACAGCACCACACCAGGACTTCTCCTAGGTCCGAGGGTCCTGAAATTTTAGCTTTCATTGTTGTTGCTGTTAAGTTAGTCAGTTCCCACCCATACCAACCCTGTATAGGATTTCCAAGGAGTGGCTAGTGAGCTTGAATCACCAACTTTGTGGATCAAACCGATACTGCAGCCCAGCACATTAGCCCACAGTGCCACACCAGGACTCCATTATGGATAAATATATATATCAACAATATACTTAGGCGGATGGCTAATGGAGACCTGGCCAAGTCCATGGACAAATTCTAGTGTTCCAAGTTGACCTTGTGTGATCCCTCATGTAAATAAAGCCCAGAGATATAACCAGCTCAGCCTCTTCGCCATCTGCAAACCAGTCA